>NC_037680.1:14736451-14896405 GCF_003255815.1 Theropithecus gelada
TGTGTGTGTGTGTGTGTGTGTGTGTGTGTGTGTGTGTGTGTGTGTGTATTGGGAAAGGAGGGCATCTCAGGTCCTTAGATTCCACTTCCTTCAAATTTGAGAAATCTTAGTTTCCGGTTTCCTTCATGGCCTACAATTAATTTCAAATTGTTGGATTATTGATAAAGACATTGGATTGTTCATCACCCTGACTTTATTCACCTCCCTTGTATTGTTGTTTGTTTTTGTGTTTGTTTGTTTTTGCCATTGGGAATTTCCTAAGCTCCCTGTTTTGTGAGCTCAGCAATGTTCTCAACTTTCTGTGTAGTAATTTATGCAACATCCAGCTCTTTTGGAGTGGTACATTTTTTTTTCCGCAGAGCATTGAGTCTCTCTTCTTTTTAAAAAAATTTTATTCTGGTAAAGTACACGGATAATATTTACCATCTTAACCTTTTCAAGTGCACAGTTCAGTAGTATTAAGTACATTCATGTTGTTGTGCAGCCTTCAGCCCCCATTTATCTCTATAACTCTTTTCATCTTGCAAAACTGAAACTCCATACACATTAAACAGTAACTCTCCATTCCCTTCTCCCTCCAGCCCTTGACAATCCCATTCTCCTTTCTGTCTCTATGACTACTCTGAGTACCTCATATAAGTTGGATCATACAGTATTTGTCTTCTTGTGAATGGCTTATTCCACTTAGCATAATGTCTTCAAGGTTCATACTTGTCATAGCATATGTCAAAATTTCTTTCTATTTTAAGACTTTAAGGCTGACTGATGGGGGAGTCTTCTGTCATTTTGCTATTTGTTTTCTATATGTCTTATAACTATTTTTGTTCCACATTTCTTGTATTACTTTCTTCTTTGTTGATTTTTTGTAGTGAAACATTTTAGTTCCTATCTCATTGCCCTTTGTGCATAGTCTGTAGTTATTTTTTTGTGGTTATTATGAGAATTAGATTTAACATCTTAAAGTTATAACACTCTAATTTGAATTTATACCTGTTTAACTTTAATAAAATACAGAAACTTTGTTCTTTTACATCTCTATCCTTACTCTTTTTAGTTGCTGTCCAAAAATTACAATGTCTAATTGTTTGTTCAAAAACATAAACTAATACAAGTTTAGCATTCCAAATATGAAAATTCAAAATATAAAACACTCAAAACTTTGAAATTTTTTGAGTGACATGATACGCAAAGGAAATGCTCATTGGAGCATTGCAGATATCAAATTTTTAGATTTGAGAACTGGTAAGTGTAAAGCAAATATTCTAAAATCCGAGATCTGAAACACTTTTGGTTTCAAGCATTTCAGATAAGGAATAATCAACCTGTAATTTTAAAAAATGCACTAGTCTGGGCATGGTGGCTCACATGTGTAATCCCAGCACTTTGGGAGGCTGAGGTGGGCAGATCACAAGGTCAGAAGTTCGAGACCAGCCTGACCAACATGGTGAAACCCCGTCTCTACTAAAAATACAAAAATTATCTGGGCGTGGTGGCACGCGCCTGTAATCCCAGCTACTTAGGAGCCTGAGGTAGGAGAATCATTTGAACCTGGGAGGTAGAGGTCGCAGTGAGCTGAGATCATGCCACTGCACTCCAGCCTGGGTGACAGAGCGAGAGCGAGACTCCATCTCAGAAAAAAAAAAATAAAAAATGCACTAGTGTCTTAAATTATGTAGGAAATGTAATGTGGAGTTACAATATTACTAGCTTGTAGACTAATAACTGCTTTATAAACCTTTTTAACATTTAAATTTTTATATTTTAATCATTGCTTCGAAAATGTATTAGTGTCTTAAATTATGTAGAAATAAATTACGAATTTATTCGTTACAAATAAATTATTATGGTGGAGTTACGAATCATTATTACGGTAATACTGGATTTTATAATTGCTCATTTATTTATCTTTACTGATATCTTTATTTCCTTATATTGCTTCAAGCTATTGTCTAGTGTCCTTTCATTTCGACCTGAAGAACTCCCTTTTTTTTTTTTTTTTTTTTTTTGTATTTTTAGTAGAGACGGGGTTTCACTGCATTAGCCAGGACGGTCTCGATCTCCTGACCTCGTGATCCGCCCGTCTCGGCCTCCCAAAGTGCTGGGATTACAGGCTTGAGCCACCGCGCCCGGCCAGAACTCCCTTTAATACTTATTCCAGGCCAGATCCAGAGGTGAGGTGATGAACCCCCTTAGCTTTTGTTTATCTGGGGATGTCTTCATTTCTTCCTCACTTTTGAAGGGCAGTTTTGCTAGATATAGAATTCTTGGTTGACAGTTTTTTTTTTTTTCTTTTACCACTTTGAATATCTTAACCCACTACCTTCTGGTCTTCAAGGTTTCTGATGTGAAATTTTCTGATAGTCTTATTGATCATCCCCTGCATGTGACAAATTGCCTCTCTCTTGCTGCTTTCGAGATTCTGTTTGTCTTTCACTTTTGACAGTTTGATAATAATGTATCTAGATCTGGGTGTCTTGGAGTTAATCCTACTCCAAGATTTCATTCCATTGAGTATTTTGGATATTTATATTTATGTGTTTCATCAAATGTGGGAAGTTTTTGGCCATTATATCTTTAAATACTCAGTCTATTTCTCTTTTTGCTTTCTAGAATTCTTATTACATGTATGTTAGTCCTCTTGATGGTGTCCCACGACTCCTTTCTGTTCAATCTTTTTCTTTCTGTTCCTCAGAGTTAATAACTCCTCTTGTTCTATCTTCAAGTTCATTGATTCTTTCTTTTGCCTCCTCATATCTACCTTTGAATCACTATAGTGAATTTTTCATTTCAGTTATTATAGTTTTCTGCCCCAGAATTTCTTTTGAATTATTTTTAAGTTTTCTAATTATTGATATTCCCATTTTCTTTATACATTTTTTTCACTTTTTCCATCTTTTTTTAGTTATTTTAATGTCTTTAAGACTGTTGTTTTAAAGTTTTTGTGTAATAAATCTGCCATTGAATGTTTTTCAGGGACTGTTTCTGCTTATTTTTTAAAAAAATCTTGAATAGATATTACTATTCTGTTTTTATGTCCATTGCTTTGTTGAAAACTGGACATTTTACATCTTGTAACTCTGGAAATTAGATTCTCCCTCTTCCTCAGGGTTTTCTTTTGTTTTTGTTTGTTTGTTTTTATTATTATCTGCTATCTCTGTGCCAAGAATAATACAGATATAAACATAAAGTTTTCTTGGTCTTTTCTGAGCCTATACCTTTCCCTAAGCATGCATGGTTACTTTCTAATTCCCCTTGTGTATGTGACTGCTTTAAAACATCCTAGTCTTTAATGTCTGGCTCCCAAAAGAAGAAAAATGAAAAGGGGAAAAAAATGGATGATGGACCTTTACACTTTCTGGAATTCGTTTCAGCTAGAGGAAAGGACTCTGCAATAGTTAAGTGAGGTGCAATAAGGAGAGTCCACCTCTTTGCCCCTCTGTGATCAGAAGCAGCAATCAGCAGTCAGAGCACAGATCTGCAATACTTGGAGAACGGTATGCTTTTTGCCCACACTGGCTCCTGCAACCTGTGTGCTAACTGCCCCAAGAACCATAGCTCCCTGCCACAGGGCTGGAGGTGGGATATGGGTAGCTAAGGCTCTACTAAGAGCTGAAATTGATGAAAATTAACTACAATTTATAGTTCAATCCTTCTGGAAGTTGCAAGCCTTCAATAGACTTCAGAGTTCCAAAAGAGTTGCATCAGGCAGATTTTGCCAGTATAATTGTAGTTTAGGTGGAGGGACAGATTCCTGGTGCTTCCTACTATGCCATTATCCCAGAATCCTTTCTCTAGTCCTTCTTCTTGTTCAAAACAGAAGTTTTGATCCTGCTCTCTAGTTAACATATGGATGAAAACCAATTGTCCTTCTTGGGTCAGAAGATCAAAGTCTGAAAGTCAGTCAAAAGGGACCTGAAAGTTTGGAGCCACAGGTTCACGTACCTGCAGCTTAAGTGCCAAAACAGGAAGCTAGACCAAGGACCTGATCAGTTTCATGTGGGTTCTTAGCAGATTCATTGTATTAGTCTGTTCTTATACTGCTAATAAAGACATACCCAAGACTGGGTAATTTATAAAGGAAAGAGGTTTAATTGACTCGCAGTTCCACGTGGCTGAGGAGGCCTCACAATCATGGCTGAAGGCAAATATGGAACAAAGTCATGTCTTATGTGGTAGAAGGCAAGAGAGTTTGCATAGCGGAACTCCCTTTTATAGAACCATCAGATCTCATGAGACTTATTCACTATCACTAGAACAGCATGGGAAAGACCCGCCCCCATGATTCAATTATCTCATACTGGGTCTCTCCCATGACACTTGGAAATTATGGGAGCTACAATTCAAGGTAAGATTTGGGTGGGGACACAGCAAAACCATATCATTCCGCACCTGGACCCTCCCAAATCTCATGTCCTGACATTTCAAAACCAATCATGCCTCCCCAACAGACCCCCAAAGTCTTAAATCATTTTAGCTTTAACTTAAAAGTCCACAGTCTAAAGTCTTAGCTAAGACAAGGCAAGTCCCTTCTGCCTATGAGCCTTTAAAATCAAAAGCAAGTTAGTTACTTTCTAGAAACAATGGGGGTGCAGGCACTGGGTAAATATACCCTTTCAAGATGGGAAAAATTAGGCAAAAGAAAGAGGTTACAGGCCTCATGCAATTCTGAAATCCAAATCTTAAAGCTCCAAAATGATCTCCTTTGACTCCATGTCTCATACCCAGGTCACACTGATACAAGAGGTAAGCTCCCACAGCCTTGGGCAGCTCCACTCCATGACTTCGCAGGGTATAGCTCGCTTCCTGGCTGCTACCATGGGCTGGCATTGAGTGTCTGTGGCTTTTCTAAGTGCATGATGCAAGCTGTTCACGGAGGATGGTAGACCTCTTCTCACAGCTCCACTAGGCAGTGCCCCAGTGGAGACTCCGTATGGGGGCTCCAACATCACATTTACCTTCTGCACTGTCCTAGAAGAGGTTCTCCATGAAGGATCTGCCCCTAAAGCACACCTCTCCCTGGACATCCAGGCATTTCCATACATGCTCTGAAATCTAGGTAGTGGTTCCCAAACCTCAATTCTTGACTTCTGTGGACCCGCGGGCCCAACACCACATGTAAGATTCCAAGGCTTGGGACTTGCACCCTCTGAAGCAATAGCCTGAGTTCCAACCCTTTTAGCTATGGCTGGGACACAGGGCACCAAGTTCCAAGACTGCACAAAGCAGCAAAGCCCAGGGCCTGGCCCATAAAACCATTTTTTTCTCCTAGGCCTCCTGGCTTGTGATGGGAGGGGCTGCTGTGAAGACCTCTGACATGCCCTGGAGACATTTTCCCCATTGTCTTGGTGATTAACATTTGGCTCCCCGTTACTTATGCAAATTTCTGCAGCAGACTTGAATTTCTCCTTGGAAAATGGGTTTTCATTTTCTATCACATCATCAAGCTACAAGTTTTCCAAACTTTTATGCTCTGCTTCCCTTTTAAACATAAATTCCAATTTCAGACCACATCTTTGTGAATAAATAAAACTGAATGCTCTTAATAGTACCCATGTCACATCTTGAATGCTTTTCTGCTTAGAAATTTCTTCCACCAGATACCCGATATCATCTCTCTCAAGTTCAAAGTTCCATAGATCTCTACAGCAGGGGCAAAATGCCCCCAGTCTCTTTGCTAAAACATAACAAGAGTCACCTTTGCTCCAGTTCCCAACAAGTTTCTCATCTCCATCTGAGACCACCTCAACCTGGACTTTATTGTACATATCAGTATCAGCATTTTGGTCAAAGCCATTCAACATCTCTAAGAAGTTCCTGACTTTCCTACATCTTCCTGTCTTCTGAGCCCTCTAAGTCTCTGGGAAGTTCCAGACTTTCCCACATTTTCCTGTCTTCTTCTGAGCTCTCCAAGCTGTTCCAGCCTCTGCCTGTTACCCAGTTGCAAAGTCACTTCCACATTTTCAGGTATCTTTACAGCAGCACCCTACTCTGCTGGTACCAATTTACTGTTTTAGTTTGTTCTCATGCTGCTAATAGAGACATACTTGAGACTGGGTAATTTATAAAGGAAAGGTGTTTAATGTAAGTCACATCTTACATGGTGGCAGGCAAGACAGCTTGTGAAGGGAAACTCCCTTTTATAAAACCATCAGATCTCATGAGACTTATTTACTGTCACAAGAACAGCATGGGAAAGACCCACCCCTCACCATGATTCAATTAGCTTCCACTGGGACCCTCCTATGACACATGGAAATTATGGGAGCTACAATTCAAGATGAGATTTGGCTGGGGACACAGCCAAACCATATCATTCATGAAGCAGGCTGATGTTTCAGAACCTGCCTGAAGGCAATTGGAGGCTTATTTTTCTGGAGGATTTTATAGATGTCACTGAGGTTGGTCTAAGCGCTTGTTGGTTGGCTTTCTTTGCTTAGATAGAGAGTCTCAGTTATCAATCTACTCACTTAAACCTTGATGCCAATAATCTCTAAATAAGAGCAACAGATCTCAGCAATGGCCTATGTGTGTGTTTATATAATACACCCTGAAACCCCACAAATATTCAGATTAGCCTAACTAAAATCAAACAGGTGGCTTGAGATAAAGTTAGCTTTTTTCTAATTTTTATTTTATCTTACAGGTTTTTTTTTTTAAAATGGAAATATGCATTTATGGCAATCACTAAATAATTGATTGTCACCTAGTCTTCTGAGGTGGGGTAAAGTAGCAGCTGGGGCAAACTAGAAGCCTATAGAAGCAGGAAGCACAGTGGGCTAGTCTGGATTTTTTTTTAGTAAGTAAGTTTTCTGAAAACAAGCATGACTTTAGAGGCTGCTTTGTAAGGCTAAAGTCATTCTTCTTTGAAATATACATTCTTATTTAGTAGGGTTTTCCATTACCGTTTTCTACTTCATGAAAAATAAACCAACTGCACCTTCTTGTCTACCTAATTCCCTTGAAAGTTCAATCCTGGGATCCAATAACAATCTAGCAAACTCTGGGAAAACTTCATGAGGCAGAAATTGAGGTCAGTGACTAACAAGAATAAGAGGCAATTAATTAGAAGTATAGCATGCATTTTGTAATTTTACTAAGGAAAGATTCACTATCCAGATGACTGGCTGAATTTACAGATAGTAAGAAAACTTTTAGAAGAACTGAATCAAGTGATTTAGAGTATACAATCCTAAATCCTGGATTGGTGGGAGCAATTTTTCACTCTTCTTTATTTATTAAACTCAAGTCTATTTGAAAAGAGGAGATAGTGATGGATATGGATTTGCCTTTGCTGCCAATTTCAGGCATAAAACCTTTTAAGTACCTGGTAAAGATGATAGTAAAAATAATTCTGTCTAGTGAAAAGCACGAGTATGTTTGCAGGCACCCCACATAGTTACCTGTGGGGGTGTCTTTGAATATACATATGCATGCATGATATAGTCCCTTTCACAGGGTCATCTTGTAGTCTCTGCTATTGCATACAAATCTCACGTTTATCTGTCACCAAGAAGATAATGGAAAATTGCTTATTTGCTGCTTACATTGCAGCACTCTGTGATTATGTGCTCCAAGTGATGTACAATGCACCTATCTTTATAGCAACAATGCAATAGCCAAAGAAAATTGTTAAAGCTTTTAGTACAGTGTACATAGCCCACCTGCACAGAGAACCCATGTAGTGTAAGAAGATCTGGAACTTCTCTGGCTTCTGTTCAGCAGCCTGACTTAGAAACATTCTTTTATTGATTGATTGATTGAGACAGAGTGTTGCCCATGCTGGAGTGCAGTGATGCGATCCTAGCTTGTTGCAGCCTCAACCTCCCAGGCTCAAGCGATCTTCCCACCTCAGGCTCCCAGGTAGCTGGGACTACAGGAATGTGCCACCATGCTGAGCTAAGTTTTTTTATTTTTTATAGAGACAGGACCTCACTATGCTGCCCAGGCTGATCTCAAACTCCTGTGCTCAAGTGATGCTCCCACTCTGACCTCCCAAAGTGTTGGGATTACAGGTGTGAGACACAGAACCCAGCCAGAAACATTCTTTTTGTAGACCTCCTCCATGGGCTTATCTCTGAAGGGTCACCTGACCAGTTATTGTTCCTGTTCTGCTGAATCATAGGTCTTTATCCCTTCTCCAACCTCTCCCTTACTTTATTCTGATTCTGAAACCCTCTCCTCAGAGATGGTCACTAATTCAAGGGGTTGGCAGTACAGGCACAGCAATAAGCTCTCAAAGACTTTTTAGAAACAACCTGAGAATCTTAATTTCATGGGTGACCCCTTTCCTCATTTTCTTAAAGCCTAAGCGCTACAGAATCAAGCATTTATATGTTCCATGTGTTCAAATGTAGATACCCAAATGTAAGGGAACCTGACGTTTCTACGTATCTTTGTCCCGAACTTCCAGTCTTGCAGTTTGATGAACACACTGTATTCAAGACTCTCTGCCTTTGTACATGATGCCATTCTGTCAGGAGTGCCCTCTCACCTTTTCACTTAGAAAACTATTCGTCCTGCAAAATCTATTCTTTATCATCTCCCATGTAAGGCTTTCCATGATGTTTTGGATAGATGATTACTTCCTTCTCTCAATAAATTCTGTGCCTTATTTACCTCTTACTGGAAACATCATTCTAAATTTAAAGTGTTATTAATTTATTGTTTATAATTATTAATTAAGAGCTTGTCTTGCCTGCTAGACTGTGAGCTCCTTGGGAGGAAGGACTGCCTCCTATCTGCCTTCTACCCTCTGCTTCTATTATAGGACATATTTGAAATGTAGTGTAGGTTCTTGAACAGAACTGAATCTCTTTACAACAGCAGATTTGTCTGTGTATCTTTGGATAATTTGATGGGCTTTACTAGCTATGAAAAGAGCTTCTCAAATCCTTAGGCTTCCACTCTTCCCATTTAAACCTCAGTCCATGACACACAATGTGAGGCAGCTCACAGTAGAGGATATATTGTTGCTTCTGACTCTCTCTAGTCTTCAAGGGAAGTGGCTTATTAATCTCATTACCATAAACTGTGAAGTAAGTAGATAGGCATTATTCATGCTTCCGGGTTGCAGTTAGAGACCATTCTCATTAATTAGGTTGCCTACAACTCAAATTCGTAGCTTTCTGGGGGCACTTTTGCCCCAGAAGGGCCATAGATAATGTCTTCCAAATATGATCCAAAGTCTAGATTATCTTCAAATGAGGTAAAATCTTCCTTTATTTGAAAAGTAACAATTAAATAGATTTATCTTTCTTCCCTTTTCCCTGGACTCCATTGCCTAAATTTCACTGTGGATCAGTTGCTGGTTGGTCAGACTCTTACAATTTATGAGCATCTTTGCGTGTTGTTGGTACTGACTTTAAAGAGCAAATGATTTCTCACCAGTAATTGAAATCCCCTAAAGGTAGTATCCTTTGCGGATTCACAGCCTGTCACATCCCTAGCCCTAGAAATGCAGTGCTTTGTTCAGCTTTAAAAGATGGTTGGGAGAGAGAACATTCTGCATTAGGAAGTTTCCAACTAAAATGACTTTTAATTAAAAGCAGGTGATTAATGTAATCATTTATCAATTGTGTTTTATATTTTCATTAGTTTTTTGGGAAGATTTTCAAACTATTGGGTACATTTCGAGAGAAATCAGCACTTAGGGTGAAATACTGGGCAAAAAAGTCAGAAACTCGTAAATACACTGAAATTTATTTGTTCATTCATTTCTTCATTAAACAAGGGGCCTCAGCTGGCATGGTGGCTCGCACTTGTAATCCCAGCACTTTGGGAGGCTGAGATGGGAGGATTCCTTGAGCTCAAGAGTCTGAGATCAGCCTGGGCAATAGAGCGAGACCTCATCTCTACTAAAAATAATACAAATTAGACAGGTGTGGTGGCACATGCCTGTAGTCTCAGCTACTCAGGAGGATAAGGTGGGAGGATCACTTGAGCCCAAAAGATCAAGGCTGCAGTGAGCTGTAATCACACCATTGCATTCTGTCCTGGGCAACAGAGTGAAACCCTGTCTCAGAAACAAACAATCAAAAAACAAGAGGCCTGAGACACAAAGATAAATAATGAATACTACTCTCAACTAGCTCACAGTCTGGTGAGGAAGAGGGAAATTAAAGGAAAGCCAATGATGAGATCGAGGGAAGGATTGAAGAATGGTCTGGACACACAAAGAAGGAGCAGCTTACTGTATCTGGGGAGTGGAGAGAAGTAGCCAGGAAAACTTTTAGAGCTCAGATTCACCTATGTCTTCTACTCCCAAAATCCAGTCTTCAGAGATGGTAGGTCAGTGTGTGTTCCAGGCAGTAGGAATAGTATGGATAGCAAATGCAAGAAGGCCTAGGAAGAAATAAAAGCTATCTCTGTCTTGGGAGCATAGAGCAATAGAAGCAAGGGATTGACTCATGCTGCAAAATCAGCAGGTTCTAGAAGAAGTCCTGAATGATAGCTTAGGAAAGGAAGGAGCAGATATTACAAACAGGAACCCAAACCAGAGATGGGTGGAAAAGATTCTTGGACCCAAATAGTGATTCTGGGGGAAAAGAGATCAAGAATGCAGGCTACAATGGGAGAACAGGAGGGACACATTTAAATGTGAGCTCTGAGTAACAGCTCAGCACATCAGCAGAAAGAATGGAACTTGACTCTGTATCAGGGGTCTGTATGTAGTCAGGTCCCTTGAATCTCTTTGGATTTCAAGCCCTGGTCCAGTGTAATACACACGTACCAATAGAGGAAGGGTGTAATGATGAAGACAGTGACTCTGCTTCCAGTTGCTATGAGAGTGCGTATCTCAGGCCCTGAGGGTCAGTACAGTGGTTTAAGTCACAGATGAGAGTGAACGAAGTAGTAGGGGTGGCAAACAGACATTCTCTGAATAGAGCCTGCTTTGAGGTTCTAATAATACTATGCAATACTTTCTCCCAAGGTTGAAGCAATTTTGCTGTTGAAATTTTTTATTCTTTGCTAGATTAACAAACTTCTTGAAATAATAAAATTATGGAGCAGTACTAGAAAAATCTTGTTGAGGGTAGACATGCCTCTGAAGAAAACTGCCCTTAGGCTGATTCTGGAGGCTGTTAATAGGATTGATTAATGTTTTTTAATTTTTTTTTTTAGTTGTTTTACAGTGATGGTTGTATTGTATACTGATAGGAATTATTAAAGCCTCAAAATGAATGAATTTAATTGCTCATGAGTGAATGAAATTGAAACAGGTAAAAGCACTAAGAGTCAACTCCGAAAATCTCCATAAAAGAAGCTTCTTTGTCCAACGTAGGTGGAGTAGCACTTGGAGCTCATTCATAAGGGTTGACACTGGATTTTTATTTAAAGAAGAATAATCTGTTGCCCCTTGCTCCTAAGCCAGGATGGAGGCCTATGCCATGTCAGCTAAAAGCCAGCAACTTTCTAAAGAGCTTGCTGATACAGAGTTCATGCCAACCAGAGAAGAGCCCTTTCAGCTTGCCTGGCCCATCCTCCACCCCAACTCACCCAGAGCGGGGGACAATAACACTTATGAAGGATAACTGCATAATTAGAACTGAGCATTTCTTTGCCATGACATGGGTTGTTTTAAGGAGAAATAAACTTAGGCATACTAACCAAATACACTATGCTATGCTATACTAATTATAAAAATAATTTGTAGTGTACCTTCCATTTGCATCTAAGATCTCATAGTATATTGTATCAAAAATTTATGAAAACACTGTATCACAATCTATGTAGTACATTAGTGTAGTATAGTGTAGTCCTTGCCCGCAGGGAGATTATATTCTTGCAGGAGAGAGAAGCAGGAAATCACATTAAAGAACACATTTCATTCATTACTATTTATTTTGTTTCTACTCTGTACCAGGGGATGCAAAGATAAAGTGAAACCTCAAAACAGTAATTTAAAACACCAGGAGAATAAATGAATTTCTTTTGGATTTTAGAAAGGTCACCGCCTAGCTGACCACAACTCTATTTGTCTGGCATAGGGTCATTTTTTCTTTTTCCTTGTTTTAATTGTATTGGAATACCTTTAGGGAAGACACATTCTCTCTTGTTTTCTCAATTACCCATTTCTGCTACATGCCTGGCTCCTGGAGGCACCAGAGTTGCACCTTTAAGTAAATGCCTAGTTCAGAGGGAAAAAAGAACACTTTGAGATGAGGCAGTAAAGACCGATATTAAGACAAATACGGGAAATCTGGGTCCTGAAGGGTGGATAAAATTTGAATAAATAAAGTATTGGGCACATGGACACAGGGAGAGGAACAACACACACCAGGACTTGTTGGGGGATGGGGGGGTGAGGGGAGGGAACTTAGAGGAGGGGTCAATAGGTGCAGCAAACCACCATGGCACACGTATCCCTATGTAACAAGCCTGCAGGTTCTGCACATGGATCCTGGAACTTAAAGAAAAAAAAACAAAAATTAAAACAAAATTTTAAAATTTCTCCCCCTGTCTTATATGGCAAAGCATAAATAGATTTTATAGGTTTGAGTTTTACATTTAAATCTTCAATGAATTTTGAAATGAGGATTTTTTTTGTTTCGTTTTGTTTTTTGAGGTAGAGTCTCACTCTGTCCCCCAGGCTGGAGTTCAATGGCCTCAATTGCCCTTGTCCACTTTTTAAAAGAAAAGAAAAGCTTTAACCCATACTGAATTTTACTATTGTTCCTTTCTCCAAGGTGTGAAAAAAACAAAAACAAAAGCAAAAATCTACAGCACCAAAATGAGGGAAAATTTGAGAATGTACAACTCCTGAGAAATAATTTTGGGAAAGTAGTTTAGCTCAGAAGCACTGATGGGAGCTTGCTACAGAATCATGGCCAACACCTCCTTTCTTTGATTAATCCACTGGTCTACTGATTGATAGATAAATCTGTCTCATCTACCTTAAATGTAAAATTCAGAAATGAGATGTTTGTCATAGAGACACTTATTAAGATGGGTTGAATTTTCAAAAATAAAATCATGTTTTTGTTAGCAACCTTGATTTGGCCACTTGGTTTGGAAATGGAGACCACCTTGCTCATTGGGTTATATGGAAGACATTTTCTACAAATTAAATGAGTGACATCTGCAGCTCCAAGGTTTTAATGAAGATATATTTAAAGCACACATTCAACATGCAGCCTGGAAGTCACATGCTTTTTTTTTTGTTGTTGTTGTTGTTGAGACAGTCTTGCTGTCACCCAGGCTGGAGTGCAGTGGCACGATCTCTGCTCACTGCAACCTCTGCCTCCTGGGTTCAAGTGATTTTCCAGCCTCAGCCTCCCAAACTGCTGGGATTACAGGCATGAGCCACTGTGCCTGGTCAGTCACATGCTTTTAAACTATTAAACACATGATAACCATTCTAGGTGTAAGCTTAAAAATTTATGAGAGGACATAAAGACTTTTTAAAAAGTCTTTTAGGGAGTATGCTGCAATGAAAAGCAAAATTTAAAGACCACTATCTAGTCTTCTTGGTGTAATGACAAGGCTGTGATACCTCTAGATGGAGGAGGCTGCCTCCTAGGAAGCAGTTTTGCAGACAGCCTTCAGGGAAGGGAAAATGGAGAGGAGGGCAAAGGCAGAGACTAAAGCCACAAAGTGCTCCAGCAGCTCCTGCTGGGGTGAGAAAGGCTGAGCTAAGAAGGCCTAGGTTCCAGGCCTGTTCTCCAAAGCCCAGAGCTTCCCTTGGGCTGCCAAGATTGCACTTCTGCCATCTCACCAAGGCCTGTGCTGTCTCAGAGAGGACCAGTAGAGGCAACAAGTTTGTGCCTTAGCAGAAACCCATCATCACAAACATATAAATAGCAAAAATTCACAAAAAAAAAAAAAAAAGAATGCTAACATTCTGAAGTGGTAAGGTCAGGGACATATCGGAGTGAGGAGAGCAACCTTTAAAAATAGATTGTGAAAAGACTTTGAAAACCCTTGTTAAGGACATGTATGGGGAGCCAGCTGTTCTCAGGGCACACACGCCATCCTACCTCATTTCCTTGGAGTTTCTTTTTTTTTCTTTTTTTTTCTTTGAGACAAGGTCTTGTTCTGTCACCCAAACTGGAGTGCAATGGCGTGATCTCAGCTCACTGCAACCTCCTCCTCCTGGGCTCAAGCAATTCCCCTGCCTCACTCTCCTAAGTAGCTGGGACTACAGATGCACGCCACCCTGCCCGGCTAATTTTTGCATTCTTTGTAGAGATGGGTTTTTGCAGTGTTGCCCAGGCTGGTCTTGAACTTCTGAGCTCAGGTGATCCACCCACCTCAGCCTCCCAAAGTGCTGGGATTACAAATGTGAGCCAGCGCATTCAGCCATTTCCTTGGAGTTTCTAGAGAGCCCCACTCACCCCATTCTCTTTCAGGGAACTTCTGGACAGAGTGTCACCAGGGTAGAGACAGCAATTCTAGAGAAGAAGCCGACATCCAGTATCGTCCATGCCCAAAAAGCAGCTGCTGAGCTGCTTCCATTTTTCTAATTTCTGGGGGAAAAATATTTAGACAAATCAATCTAAACACACAATGAAGAGTGTTTTTGGCAGTGTTTGTTTTTTTTTTTATTTTTTTTTATTTTTGATTTTCATAGAGGAAAAATAATTGGAAACATTGATACTGACTTCTACTGTGAAGTCGACCTGTGAAAATGAACTGGGACCGAGAGAGAAAGGTGTTGGATCCTAATTAGTCAGAGCACTGTGGAGGGGAGAGGCAGGGCTCAACACTGTTGGATTTCTGATTTGCTCTCTCACAGCCCCACTGTCTGCAGGCCTCAGCATGTGGAGCCCATTTCTGCACCTGCTCTTGGGCTTGGCTGGCTGGTCTGGAGTGAAGGACAGAGCAGCGGCTGGAACCTTACCCTTGAGCCAGCTGGACCATGGCTCAGTCCTGGGCTCCAATGTCACTGGGGACTTATCCTCTTAGTAATAATCGTATCTGAATTATAACAACAATAACATCCTCTAACACATCTGTGGAGTGCTTAATATGTGACGGGCACTATGTTAAGCCTTTCACATCTTGTGTAATATCCAAACAACCCTATAAAATCAATTCTGTTATAAGGAAACTGAGGTTTAAATAATGGTTCCATGGGCAGTATGTCAGATTCTCAAACCCTCCCTCTGAAACTGTGAGCTGTGCTTCCTTGCTTTTCTTCACTGCACAGCAGGAATACTGTGGAGCACCGCTGCAGCAGAGCTGCAAGAATTCAGGGAGCCAGGGTGTGCAAAGCAGATGGCACAATGACTGCCATTTTATTGAGTTAATAAATATTGACAACAGAAAATGCTAACCACTGATGTTCATTGCGTGCTTAATACATGCCAATCGTTGTTCTACACTCTTTGTGTATTCACCCATTCATTCCTCTTCTTCTCACAGCCCCATGAAGTAGGCATCACCCTGATTCCTGTGTTTACAGATGGGGAATTCAGGTTTTGGAGTGGTTAAACAACTTATTGAAAATACGACTTACCCAAAAAACAACTTACCCAAAGCAACAGAGCTAATCAGTGAGGGGGATTTGTAGCCATGACATCTGGTTTAAGAACCCAAGCTCTGATTAAGCAACAGTAACTACTATTATCACTGTAACTGGGGCTGATACAAAAGGAAAACAAAACAAAACAAAAAAGAAATAGTCTCATCAAACTGTGCTCCCAACCTGTAATACAATTATTTATGACTGTGCTTGTTTACCCTACAATTCCGCTGGCTCCTGTGCAGCAAGGACTGTGTCTCAACTTTGACTCCAAACTCAGCATGATAAATGCCTGTAGTACAGAAGTGAAGTCTGTTTATATGTTGGGCACTACCATAGGAGAAGGAAAAGACAATTCCATTTCTTGTCAATATAAAAACGGGATGGAGAAGGCACCTTTTAAGCAAATGGTGACCCTACAACTATGGTGCAGTAATAGAGTCACAGTCAGTGTTTCACGGGACAAGGAAGCACTTTATTCCATCCTGGTTGGGACAGAATAAAGGATGGGTTGGGGTATGGCATGCAGAAATAGATTCCAGAGGAGGTGACTCTGGGGCTGAGATCTGAAAGATACAAAGAGTTTTGCTACTAGAAAAGACCTTAAATATACCCAAAGTAAGCAGCATCTGGAAAAGTAGCCCAAGGAGACATGGGAAGGGACTTTGTACAAGAGCTAAAGAGTTGATACTTTATTTTCTCCTTAACAGAGATCTTCCAAAAGATTTTAAGAAGGAGACAGATGTGATCTGATTTGCATTTCAGAGAAATCTCTCTTGTTGCTCTGTGGATGATGGATTGATCAGATGGGGTGATATTGAAGACTGGAAGCCACCTGCCTCTGCTCCACTTGTGAGAGGAAAGAATAAACTAGTGTTAGCGAATGCAACTTGTGCTTGGACGTTCAACTCCCTTAGCAGGCATTCAATAAACAAAGTAAAGGAGCCTGATGTGGCAAATATGGAACAAATAGCCTGGTGACTACCAGGTGTCTCCTCCTTGTCTTCTGTAGGTACATTTAATGAAGGAGCTGCTGTCCCTTGAGCTTCAGGAAGGATGCAGGGTGGTGATACAATGTGTAAGAGCTCTATCTTCAGGGCTGTAATCTCAGTAAACTCTTGCCTGTTGGATACAAGAAAATAGTGGCTGGGAAAAACTTAAAAAGATGATATAACTCTAGGTGAAATGAGGCATTGTTCTGTTCCAATTATTTTTATGGATGTTGAGCACCAATAAACTATTAATAAGATATAATACAAATAACTACAACGTTGTTAAGAACTTGTAGTCTAAATAATACATATCTTAAAAAGACTTGTTCCAGGTAATTGGAATATTCATTTTGCGTTGCTGAACTACTAGAAAGACCCTTTTTGTTATGTGGACATTGTGAAAGTTACTCTGGAGAGCACTAAGACATCTTCCCGTGGTCTTTGGGCCTATATAAATTTTCATATTCCTCCTCTTCCTCTCTCTCCACTGAAGAAAAGCTGGAGGGCTGCCTCTGGGTGGAATGTAAGGTGGAAAATCCCTGTGGCTGTTCCCAGCATGGAGAATTATCACTGCAAATCTCATTCACAGAATGATTAAGCTGTGGATCAAGTTAGAAGTCCAGGCTGGATGGAGGCTGAGAGAAACACAATTACAAGGATGACAAGGAGACATGGGAAGGGGCCAAGAAGGGCTAAAACAAAACCATTTTCTCCTGCCATATTTGCTGATCTGTGAATGGTACTTGACAGGGTACCCATCTACCTGGGTACCCTAACCTGAAGCATCAAGGAATCTTTCATTCTTCTCCGTATCAGTTAGGATAAACTATGTTCTTCAGCAGTAACAAGTGACTCCAAAGCCTCTGTGGCTTTCAGCAACCAACATTTATGCTATTTTACATTCATACTGATTGTCATCTGCTATTGTCTGAGTTTTTCTCCAGATTGTCTGACTCTGGAACTCAGACTGATGGAGCTATCTCTATCTGGAACATGGCTGGTCTTGTGGCAGGGGGAAAAGAGAATACGGTGATCACACACCAGATCAGAAAAACCTACTGGGAAGTGATGCACATAACTCATGTTCATATCATATTGGCTAAAGTCTGATGTCAATGGGACAGGGGACTATAATTCTTCCCAAGGAAGGGTAGGAGGTATTTCTGTTCATAAAGATGTTGCAATGGTCTGAATGTTGGTGTCCCTCCAAAATCCATGTTAAAACCTAACACACAATGTGATAGTATTAAGAGGTGGGAACTTTTGGGAGGTGATTGTAAGTGGTGAGGGCTCCACCTTCATGAAAGGGACTAGTGCCCTTATAAAAGAGACTGAAGCAAGTACCCTAGCTCCTTTCACCATGTGAAGAGGCACGTAGAAGGTGCTATTTATGAAGAGGAACCGAACTTCACCAGACACCGATTCTGTCGGCTTCTTGATCTTGAATTTCCCAGCCTGCAGAACTGTGAGTAATACATTTCTGTTGCTTATAAACTACCCAGTCTAAAGAATTTTATTATGGTAGCCTAAAGGAATTAAGAGAGGTGTTTTATATCTAGAGCCACAGAGAACAGTTTTCAACTTCAAGCTCTTCTATTTTCTAGCTATATAAAGTGTGCTGTTATTTCCCCATCTTACGTCTAGAATAGGCTTTATGTTTTGGGCAGAGAGGGACTTTTTAAAAATAGCACTTTGGTTATCCCTATTCTACAAGGTGTGTGCTCAGCTGAGTGAATTTGTGATTTATTGCAATCAGGGCTTTCCTTGTACTAAGACTTGGAGATGGGTGGGTGTCTTTCTTGACCCCTCCCCGTTGATACTCTCAAGTCATTTTTACTCCTCATTCAATCAATGCTCAAATTCCACTAAAGCTTGTGTTGTCAAATGTTACTACCCAATGCCCTTCCTTCTAGGTTTTGCCTATTGACAGCAGAATTGGTCCCTGTCATTCATTAAGGACTGTGGTTCCAGGCCTCTCCCTTCTTCCCTACTACTCCTGCCGTTATTGGGAACTTCAGCATCTATGTACATGATCACATTAAACATCTTGGCCTCTTGGTTCCTTTACCTCCTTACCACAAATGTTTTTCCCTCCACTCTACTTCAGGTACCCTTCCACTGGTCTTATGTTAGAATTTGTAATCACCAAGAACTGTACCACTTCCAAAATCTCTGTTGCAAGTACCTCATCCTCTGATCACCAACCTGCCTTTTCCATCTCACTTCCTTTAAAGTATTCCAGGTAGAATAATTCTTTAACCACTCGGAGGCCTTCAATCTATTGCCTCCACTGTTTTGTCACTGTTCGTCTTTCTGTGTTTCACGATATCCTCTATATTCAGCTTAGACACCTACTGCAGTTGGCCAAACTGTGAGGCTAAGGGCACAATCCACCAGACTGCTATGTCAGCCCAAAACTATTGACACCAACTGCAAGTTTGGGGGTATATTAGTGTCCTAGTGCTGCTGTAACAAAGTACCATAGACTGAGTAGTTAAACAATAGAAATTTATTTTTTATGATTCTGGAGGTTAGAAGTCTAATATCAAGGCCTTGGCAGGCTTGGTTCCTTCTGAGGGCTGTGAGGAAGAATCTCTTCATGCCTCTGCCTGAGCTTCTAGTGGTTTGCTTGCAATTTTGGCATTCCTTGACTTGCAGAAGTGTCATCCAAATCTCTGGTTTCATCTTCATATAGTGTTTACTTGTGTCTGTGTCCAAATTTCCCATTTTTATGAAGATACCAGTCATCTTGGATTAGAGCTCAAGGTGGTTACATCCTGCTCTAGTGTGACCTCACCTTAACTGAACTAATCACATCTGCGATGACCATGTTTCCAAATAAGGTTACATTCTGAAGTACTTGGAGTTAGTTCAAACTTCAACATATAAAGTTTTTGAGGTACACAATTCAACTGATAATAGAGGTGCCCAACACTATTCTCAAGTTTGATAATTTGCTAGAAAGACTCAGAACTCACTGAAAGCTAATACACTCATGTTTATGTTTATAATAGGGAAAGATTACATTAAAATCAGCCAAGGGATGAAACGTATAGAGTACAGTCTAGGAGGATTCTGAATGCAAAGCTCAGGACATGCTACTTTCCCTACGTTGATGTGTGACAATATGCACGAAGTATTGCAACTCCAGAAGCTCATTGTTTAGAGTTTCTATTGGAGCTTCACTACATAAGCATGATTGGTTGATTGTTTGTCCACACGGTTGCACTATGGTTGTCTTTTCTGGAGTGACCAGCCGCTACTCTAAGGCTATCAGCTGTGGCCAGTCCAGCCCTGAGTTATCTTGTTTGCATAAACTATCAGGTGTGGGGTGTGGTCTCAGGAGCTCACCATCAATAACAAAGATTTTCCTATCACAAGGGAAATGTCAGTAGAGGTTACCTTCCAGGAGCCAGGGCAAAGACCCGACCTCTCTTTTGATAAGGCCAAATTCCTTATTACACAACACCCATCCTTCTTTGATTACTGCCTCCGTTAAACTCATCTGATGAAACTCTTATCTGGTGAAATCTAACTCTCTTATTCAATGCCTGCACTCCAGCAGCTAAGCATTGCTGGAGAAAATCCCCAAACAAGGTAGACGAGTCGCACTTTATAACCTCACATCTGAAATAAGCACTGTACTCTGCCAGACAGTCCTACCGTTCCCCAGGACAGCCCGTTTTCCTCACTGTACGTAACCTGCCCCATCTATACAAGCCTCTCTGAGATGATGAATATCTTACTCTTTATTGAAAATAATGGTTATAGTAAGAGCAACTTCATATTTCCTTTGCCAAATCCATCAGTCTTTGAGCTTCTTCACTCTACATATTCTATCTATCCCATATAAGAAACTTTCACAATCTTCCATCGGGCTCAGACTTAAAACGAAGGAGTAATCCTTGATTTCTTCATACCTCACATTCAACGTATGAGTAAGTTGTGTCAGTGACACCTTCACAACATGTTCTGAATCTGACCACTTCTCACAGTCTCCACTGTTGAAGCCTTAATGCAGCTCTGTACCTGGAACCAGTGCAGACATTTCTTAAGCAGTTTTTGCTACCATTTTCTATACCTCTCCAGTATTTTCTCCATGCAGCAGCTAGAGTAATCTTTTCCAAGTGTGAATCATATATAATCACCATCTTCTTGCTAATTACAATAACATCCATTCTCTTTTCATGACCTGTGCAACACACTGAGATTATTTCAGTCTTGGAGACTGTGGCAAAAGATGGCTAGTTCGTTGCTCATTAAACTGTTACTCCTGGCCACGCACACTGCCTTGCTCCCCCTCACAGGTGAGTATTTAAGTTGTAGCCAATAGAGTCTGAGCAGAAATGACACACATTATTTCCAGGTCTGGTCCATAAAACTGTCCATGTGCAAGCTTAAGTTCCTTCTCCCTCTTTCTTTATTTACTACTTGAATGCAGAGGAGGATGAGGACTTAAAGATGATGAATCCACATTGTGGAAGGAGTCTCAAGTCTCTGACTGATCCTGAGGAGCAAGGTATCCCTCCCTGCACTCCTGAGGTCTGCACTGAACTGTGCTCCAGTCCAGGTGAAATGTGTACTTACGCTGTGTTATGCTATTGAGATTAGGGGCTGTTTGTTACCACTGTTAACATGATCTGACATACAAAGCTCTTGCACTTTCTCTTCCTCTTTTTTGAATTCTCTTTTCCAAGTTCTGTTTCTGACTTCCTCCCTCTCAAGGTTTATGGTTCAGCTCAAATGTCCCCTCCCCCTCACGAGGCTTCCTCTGACATCTCTATCTAAAATAGTCCCCCGCCAAAATTTTATTTTATTTAACTTTTAGGTTCAGGGGTACATGTGCAGGTTTGTTACACAGGTAAACCATGTGTCATGGGGTTGGTGTACAGATTATTTTGTCACCCACGTAATTAGCATAGTACCCGATAGGTAATTTTTTGATCCTCTCTCTTCTCTCACTCTTCACCCTCAAGTAGGGCCTAGTGTCTGTTCCCTTCTTTGTGTGCATGTGTACTCAATGCTTAGCTCCCATTTATAAGTGAGAATATGCAGTATTTGGTTTTCTGTTCCTGCATTAGTTTGCTTAGAATAATGGCCTTCAGCTTGATCCATCGTTGCAGAGGACATGATCTCATTTTTATGGCTGCATAGTATCCATATACCATATTTTCTTTTTTTTTTTTTTTTTTTTTTTTTTTGAGACGGAGTCTCGCTCTGTCGCCCGGGCTGGAGTGCAGTGACCGGATCTCAGCTCACTGCAAGCTCCGCCTCCCGGGTTTACGCCATTCTCCTGCCTCAGCCTCCCGAGTAGCTGGGACTACAGGCGCCCACCACCTCGCCCGGCTAGTTTTTTGTATTTTTTAGTAGAGACGGGGTTTCACCGGGTTAGCCAGGATGGTCTCGATCTCCTGACCTCGTGATCCGCCCGTCTCGGCCTCCCAAAGTGCTGGGATTACAGGCTTGAGCCACCGCGCCCGGCCCATATACCATATTTTCTTTTACCAGTCTGCTGTTGATGGGAACATAGGTTGATTCTGTGTCTTTGCTATTGGGAATAGTGCTGTGATGAACATATGTGTGTATGAGTCTTTGGTAGAACAATTTACATTATTTTGGGTATATACCCGATAATGGGATTGCTGAGTCAAATGGTCGTTCTAAGTTCTTTGAGAAATCTCCAAATTGCTTTCCACAGTGGCTGAACTAATTTACATTCCCACCACAGAGTATAAGTATTCCCTTTTCTCTGCAACCTCATCAGCATCTGTTATTTTTTGATGATTTATAATAGCTATTCTGACTGGTGTGATATTGTGTCTCATTGTAGTTTTGAGTTGCATTTCTCTAATGATTAGAGATGTTGAGCATCTTCTCATATGCTCGTTGCCTGAGTGTATGTCTTCTTTTGAAAAGTGTTTGTTCATGTCCTTTGCCCACTTTGTAATGGGGTTGTTCATTTATTGCTTATTAATTTGCTAAAGTTCCTTAAAGATTCTGGATGTTAGACCTTTGTTGGATGCATAGTGTGCAAATATTTTCTCCTGTTCTGTAGGTTGTCTGTTTCCTCTGTTGATAATTTCTTTTGCCGTGTAGAAGCTCTTTAGTTTAATTAGGTCCCATTTGTCAATTTTTGTTTTTGTTGCAATTGCTTTTGGAGTCTTTGTCATCAAATCTTTGCAAGACCTATGTCTAGAATGGTATTTCCTTGGTTATCTTCCAGGATTTTTATAGTTTCAGGTTTTACATTTAAGTCTTTAATCCATATTGAGTTGATTTTTGTATATGGTGTAAGAAAGGGATCCAGTTTCAATTTTCTGCTTATGGCAGAATAGGAAATCAAATACTGCATGTTCTCCCTTATAAGTAAGAGCTAAATGATGGGAACACATGGACACAAAGAAGGGAACAACAGACAATGGGGCTTTGTTGAGGGTGGAGGGTGGGAGGAGGAAGAGCATCTGAAAAAATAACTATTGGGTACTAGGCTTAGGACCTGGGTGACAAAATTGTTTGTACAACAAACCCCCATCACATGAAAGTTATATAACAAACCTGCACATGTACTTCTGAACTTAAAATAAAAGTTTAAAAAGGAAAAAGGAAAAAAATGTCTGCATACGGCTAGCCAGTTATCGTAGCACCATTTATTGAATAGGGAGTCCTTTCCCGATTGTTTGTGGCAAATCTGTCAAAGATCAGATGGTTGTAGGTGTGCAGCATTATTTCTGGGCTCTCTCTTCTGTTCCCTTGGTCTATGTATCCATTTTTGTACCAGTAACATGATGTTTTGGTTACTGTAGCCTCGTAAGGGTAATGTGATGCCTTCAGCTTTGTTCTTTTTGCTTAGGATTGTCATGGCTCTTTGAGCTCCTTTTCAGTTTCGTATTAATTTTAAAACAGTTTTTTTCTAATTCTGTGAAAAGCCTCCCGCTATTACTGTGTGACTATCTAAGTCCCTTCATAGGTCTCTAAGAACTTGCTTTATGAATCTGGATCTCCTGTGTTGGGTGCATGTGTATTTAGGATAGTTAGGTCTTATTGTTGAATTGAACTTGTTGCCATTATGTAATGCCCTTGTCTGTTTTGATCATTGTTGGTTTAAAGTCTGCTTTGTCTGAGGTTAGGATAGCAACCCTTGCTTTTTTCTGTTTTCTGTTTGCTTGGTAGATTTTTCTCCATCCCTTTACTTTGAGCCTAGAGGTGTGATTGCATGTGAGATGGGTCTCTTGAAGACAGTATACAGTTAGGTCTTGCTCCTTTATCTAGCTTGCCACTCTGTTCATTTTAAATGGGACATTTAGCTCATTTACATTCAAAGTTAATATTGATATGTATGAATTTGATTCTGTCATCATGCTTTTAGCTTCTTTTGTAGACTTGATTGTATAGTTGCTTTATAGAGTCAGTGGTCTAGGTACTTAAGTGTGTTTTTGTGGTGGCTGATTACAGTCTTTCCTTTCCATATTAAGCATTCCCTTAAGGACTTCTTCGAAGGCAAATCTGATAGTAACAAATTTCCTTAGTATTTGCTTGTCTGAAAGGAACCTTATTTCTCCTTCGTTTGTGAAGCTTAGTTTGGCTGGATATGAAATTCTGCATTGGAATTTCTTTTCTTTAAGAATGCTGAATATAGGCCTCCAATCTCTTCTGGCTTACAGGGTTTCTGCTGAAAGTTCCACTGTTAGCCTAATGGGGTTCCCTTTGCAGGTGACTTGCTTCTTCTCTCTAGCTGCCTTTAACATTTTTTTCTTTCATTTGACCTTGAAGAATCTGATGATTTTGTGTCTTGTGGACTACTATCTTGTGTAATGTCTCATAAGGGTTCTCTGCATTTCCTGAATTTAAATGTTGGACTCTCTAGCAAGGTTGAGGAAATATTAGTGGATGATATCCTTAGATATGTTTTCCAAGTTGCTTGCTTTTTCTCCCTCTCTTTTAGGAATGCCAATGAGTCATAGACTTGGTCTCTTTACATAATCCCGTAGTTCTCAGAGGTTTTGTTTATTCATCTCTATTGTTTTTTCTTTATTTTTGCCTGACTATTTTGAAGAACTGGTCTTTGAGCTCTGAGTTTATTTCCTCAGCTTGGTTGATTCTTCTGTTGATACTTGTGATTGTATTATGAAAGTCCTGAAGTGAGTTTTTCAGCTCTGTTAGACAAATTTGGTTCTTTCTTAAATTTACCATTTCATCTTTTATCTCCTGTGTCATTTTGTTGTATTCTTTAGATTCTGTGGATTGGTTTTTGGCTTTTTCCTGAATGTCAATGATCTTTGTTTTTATACATATTCTGAATTCTATTTCTCCATTTCAGACATTTCAGCCTGGTTAGGAACCATTGCCAGGGAACTAGTGTGGTCACTGTGAGGTAAGAAGACACTCTGGGTTTTGCATTGCCAGAGTTCTTGTGCTGGTTCTTTTCTCATCTGTTTAGGTTGATGTTCCTTCAGTCTTTTATGTTGCTATCCTTTGGATGGATTTTTTGCTTTTATCTTCTCTGATGTCCTTGGGGCTTGGGGTATAAGGTGGGTTCAGTCAATGGGGCTCTTTTCTAGGAGGCTGTAGCTCAGCTCAGCACTTCTGATCTACATGCTGTAACTTGTGGGGGCTGGTACTGGACCCCAGACTTTGTTCTCTGACCCCTCAAGGTAAGGGATCCGCTGAGCTAGAGGGGCCAAGGTGTTTCTGGTCTGTTGATCACAACACTCTAACAGGTGGTGCCAGCCAAAGCACTTTGTCCAGGCAGTGGCAGTGGGATTCATGTTTGCTTACATGTTCTAGCAGCTGTGGCAGCATGGCAGGGTACACATGCATTGGCTAGAACTGGGTGCTGGTGAAAGAGGGGTACTGACAAGAGCCGGGCTGCAGTGTTCCTGTATGCACTTGTGCTGGGGCATGGCACAAGTGGGGTTGGGGTTGCTGTGGTGTTCGTGTTTGCACTCATGCTGGCAGTGATGGGGGCAGAGTGCTGGCGCATACGAGACTGCTGGCCTCCATGCATAGGTTTGCACCAGCGGCTCTAGTGGAGTGGCAGTGGATGGTGTTGCCAGTGGTTGTGTATGCATTTATGCCAGAAGTACCCACCATTGTTTTATCCAATTGTCCATCTAAGCTCTTCAAAAACACTTACCATTATCTGAAATGATAAATATAAATTTCTATTCATTTATTTATTTGTTCATTGTACATACATGGCTGTCTTCCCCACTAGAGGGTAAGTTCTATCAGGGTGTAAATCTTGCCTGTCTTGTTTGTCACCATATTCCCAGCTCTTGGAAAACTACCAGGCATGTAGAAGACACTCAACAAACACCTATTTTAAATTGAAAATTAAATTTTAAAAGGCTCCACAAAGATTTAGAATGACAGCATAAGTTCCCAATATGATATTACTTTTTTATCTGAAGGAAAGATTTGCTTCTATAGTCTTGTCTTACAAATAAGGAGGGAGTAGAAAGGCCAGTTCTAGGAAAAGAAGTGGAAATTCTATGACTTTAAGGCATTGAATATCTGGCTTCTTACCATTAGACCTTTACGTGGCAGCCAAAAAGTATTTATGCTGAGTCCCACCTTTCCTCTTTTGAGTACATTTTCACTACTGAGCCATACAGTTATGATGTCAGGGACCTGGTTGAACACAATGCAGATGAATAGAAGGAAGAAAGGAGAAAATGAAGAAATAGAAACCATTGGGGAGAAAGGTCTCTAACTCCAACTCAATCTCTATGTCTAGCCCAGTAGAAGGTAATCTCCTTGCTTTTCCTGAACCATAGCAATAGGCTCCAAATGTTACACTGGTCCCATTCCTTGACTTTTTTCCTATTCAAACAGCCAGGAAAATGTTTCCAAAGCCCAAATCTGGTTAGAACATTTCAGTGACTTCTTATTGTTCAAGGCCTTATGTGGTCCACTCAGGTCTACCTCTTTAATTTATTTCTGCTATACTTCCACATCTAGCCACCTCTCTTGGTGGGACTCACTAGAATCCATGAGGTCAGGGACTGTGTTCATTTTTACTCACTATTCTGTCTTTAGTGCCAAGCACAGTACCAACAAATAATTATGTTCAGTAAGTATCTGTTTGATAAATGGTTGAGTAATAGAATAAATGATGTTCAGGTCATGTCTCAACTGATAGTAAGGGAAAGGCTAAGGCTGTTAGAGACATGAAAGTCAGAACAAGTAAATGGATTCTATTGCACAAGTGAAATAGAAATTTCAGTCATCACGTTAGCTGAGATCAGTGAGTAGGGGTGGGAGGCAGTAACCTAGATATTCAGGTCCCTGCTGTGAAGGTATTCAACCTCTTGCTTGCAAACTGCTTGTAGTCATTAAAGCCCATAGGTAGTGTAATTGTCTCGGGGCCAGGGATACTTACTCACAGGAGATTCCTGGAAACCTTAATGACCAAACCGAATCACCTGCATTACAGCCTCTGGCCGCCATGGTACAGGCCAACCGGGTGATCATCAACACTGACTGATTTTTTAATCTACATCTTTTGTACCAGTTTTTCAAGCCACCGCTTCCTGCTTGTCACATTCACATAATAACATTTATGTTCTGTAGGGGGAAAAACAGTAGAAGAGATTCTTATACTGGGAGTATTGTTTTGTAACAGACATCAATTGACAAATATGAAAGATAACAGGTTGAAGATAATAATGTATAAGGAGACCATACACATTGATATGTAAAACAATGAGATGTCCAATACAAAAGTGGAAAACCCATTCATTAAGGAGGAAATCAAACTAATACACATAAAAACATGTTCAACCTCTTTAAGAATCAAAGACAACAGAAAATTAAGAAAAGAGACTATTGACAATAATGTTTAAAGAATTAAAAATATGTTGTCAGCAAGACTGCATGTAAGACACACTTTGATAGAGTGCTTATGAAGGGGTGAATTGCTTAAACTCTTTTTTAATGGCAAAGCATCTTGGTAATATATAACAGGGCACAGATAATATTTTATACCCTTTGTAAATCATCATCTGAAAATCCAAAAGATGTTTGACATAGTGTTATTTACTTTAAAAACTAAAACCCCATGAAAATATACCTTAAATATCTAATAACAGAGGAGAAGTTTTACAAATATGGTGCAGTCATAAAATACTTATGCAGGATTTTAATACAGAAAATGCTCATAAGAATATTTAGTAAACCAAACATAGTTCAAAGCTGTATGAAAGTTAGATGTCAAGTATAAAAGAATATTTGCATACAATAAAAAACTATATAAAATGTCTTTATGTCTAGACATAAAGAAGAAAATAAAAACCAGCCTCTCACAATTATGGGTACACATGTAAGACAGCACAGTATGGTTCTTTATATTGATTATGTATTTCCAAGGTATCTACACAAATCATACATGTTTGGAATATTATGAAAAAAAGTTATTGAAAACACAGTGGTTTTGAGGTCAGCTGGAGCTGGATTCTGATCGTGATTCTTCCACTTCTTACCGTGATATTGACTAAAATGATCAGAATCTGTGGGTTTCAGTTTTCACATTGGCACAGTGGATAGAATAATGTACATTACAGAAGAAGCCTTGTAAGATTAAATGACTTGAAAGTCATAAAGTGCTTAGTATAGTACATGATAGAGTAGGCTTTAATGAATTTTAGTTTCTTATCTTAGAATCACAGAATTTGAGGACTCCGAAATGCTTGAGCACATTTTATCCCACGTTTATGTGAGTCAGATAGGAGAGCTGTTAATGGTGAGAGAGGCTTATCTCAACTGCATAGCTCCTGAGCAGCAAACCTGTACTTGAACCCAAACCTCTTGATTGTGCATCCCTGTTCTGTGTTCTTTTTGCTAAGCCTCCTTGCTTCCCAGAGGAACAGAGTTCAGCTTTGAATTACTCCCATTTTTTGTTTGTTTTGTTTTGATGTTTTTTATGCCATTTATCTTTGCAAAGTGGAGCAAATTTTCTAGAGTGATTGTTGATGTTGAAGCCAAGGAAATTACATTCTGAGAGAAGAATTTAAATGACAAATACTGCTGGATATCAGTTGAGGGTCACTGAGTGCAGGAAAAGTGACAGGACGAATCAAAGGAAGTTGGGTTAACCTATCTGGAAAGTTAAGCTTTACCTTGTAGCAAAACAAAAAGGGCTATGCTTGGGAAAGAGGGTGTTAACATGGTCACCACTACACAGCCTTCTAACTGGCATCTTCTTCTTGCATCCCTTCTGGCGGGTCCAGATTTCACACCCTAAGCAGCATAAGCTTTATAAAATCTGTCTCTGCCGGGCGCGGTGGCTCAAGCCTGTAATCCCAGCACTTTGGGAGGCCGAGACGGGCGGATCACGAGGTCAGGAGATCAAGACCATCCTGGCTAACACGGTGAAACCCCGTCTCTACTAAAAAATACAAAAAACTAGTCAGGCGAGGTGGCGGGAGCTTGTAATCCCAGCTACTCGGGAGGCTGAGGCAGGAGAATGGCGTGAACCTGGGAGGCGGAGCTTGCAGTGAGCTGAGATCCGGCCACTGCACTCCAGCCTGGGCGACAGAGCGAGACTCCGTCTCAAAAAAAAAAAAAAAAAAAAAAAATCTGTCTCTGCTTAAAGCCCTTCTAGACTTCTTGAGATTGCACCTAATTAAATGGGCTCTGTAAAATCCCTTGACCTTCTTTAAAGTCCTTCAATACTCTGTCCTATGTGTCTCCACAGTCTATGATTTAAGTTTCTGTTATTATATCATAATTACCCATCAACTTGTCTGTCTCCTATATGGAACTGCAAACTTCTTGAGGACAAGAGCCATCTTTATTTTTATTTTTTAATTATTTATTTATTTTTGAGACAGGATCTTTCTCTGTTGCCCAGGCAGGAATGCAGTGGCATGATCATAGCTCACTGTAACCTCAAACTTCTGGGCTCAAGCAATGCTCTCAAGGTAGCCTCTTGAGACTACAGGCATGTGCCACCACACCCAGCTAATTTTTTTATTTTTGTAGAGACAGGAATCTTGCAATGTTGTCCAGGCCAGTATTGAACTCTTGACCTCAAGACCTACCACCTCAGCCTCCCAAAGTGCTGCCATTATAGGTGTGGCCCACTATGCGTAACAGTAGTCATCTTTTTTTGTTTTGAGACAGAGTCTCACTCTGTCGCCCAGACTGGAGTGCAGTGGTGTGATCTCGGCTCACTACAAGCTCTGCCTCCCGGGTTCATGCCATTCTGCTGCCTCAGCCTCCCAAGTAGCTGGGACTAGAGGCACCCACCACCATGCCTGGCTAATTTTATTTTATTTTATTTTGAATTTTTAGTAGAGACAGGGTTTCACTGTGTTAGCCAGGATGGTCTTGATCTCCTGACCTTGTGATCTGCCTGCCTCGGACTCCCAAAGTGCTGGGATTACAGGCATGAGCTACCGTGCCCGGCCTCAGGAGCCATCTTTTATATAGGTTGGAAGGTCCAACATTCAGGGTACATAGCTTCTCAGTAAATGTTTGTTGATTGATTATCTGTACAAATATTGTCAAATCTAATCTTTTTCTTTTATTTTCTCTTTCTTTCTCTACTCCCAACCTCTCTTTTAATGTCCTGTCTTCATTAAGGCCATTAGTAATGTTAGTGCTTGAATTTCCATGTGTTTGAATTTCACACATCTCAGGTCACACTTTGAAATGCAGTTCTGGTATCTGTAAGGAAGCCTGGACCCCTGCTAAAAATGACAATAGTTATATAAGTAGATTTTGATTGAAATTTTTATTAATATATTTTTTCTTTGGGAGATAAAAGCATGCATTTGGACTTTATCAAAGACAATATAAATGAAAATTGAAAAGTTCAAGTCTTTTGCATGAAAAATAGGCTTTATGCAACCAAAACCTAAACAAATAAAAACGTTAATCCAGCTTTTTTGAAAATGACAGCCTCAGTCAAGCTGATTTATAGAGCTTCCAAAGGGTTTTTGTGGCTCTTTCTCTCTCCTTCCCTCTCCTCCATACTATTCATTTATGAGAGAAAATATATGCTGAGAAAATATAACTGTCTACAGTGGAATGAATGAGGGGCTGTCATTCTCTAACTGATCATGTCTCAGAACCTGTGAAAGAAAGTCCATGACATAGTTTGTGCAGTATGCATCTGTGCATGTGAGTGAGAAAAATTGCTGTAAATTAATGTGGCATGAATAAATATCTCACATTTTTTTCTTCTTCTGAAAAACTTTTCCTGACCTTCCCATCTAGGTTAGGAAATCTTCCTCTTAGTTCCTTTAACATCTTCCTTACTCTGTAATTATCTAACTGAGCACAGCGAACATGCCAAGAAATGTTGCTGAATAAATGAGATTGTACAGTGGAGATTTCTGTGTGTATATATATGTTTATGTGTGTGTTCTGTATCTATGCAATTGTTTATTTAGCAAACATGTATAAAGCACTTACTATATGCAAGACATGTTTCTAAATGCTTTACATATCTATGCATTCAAAACTTTACAATTTACCAAAGCACCTTTGACACACTGGATCATTGCTTCCTTATTTTAACTTTAGTGAGCAGATGGATAGAAACGATCTCCATATCACAGCTAAGAGAACACATGCAGAGAGGTTCATCTATTTACCCACAATTACACAGGGGGGGTGTCCAAATAAGGTTTCTAAATTTAGCAAATAAATAAAAATACAGGGTACCAAATTAAATTTGAATTTCAGATAAACATCAGATGTGTGTTAGTATATGTATACCCCAAATATGGCATGAAACATACTATAAAATATTTATTGGTTCTCTGAGATTCAATTTAACTGGGTGTCCTGTAGTTTATCTGGCAATCTTAGTTTTAGATGAATCACTTGCTCTTCACAAGGTTAGATTAATTGTAAGACTATATAATTGACCAGATTGTGCAAAAAACATGCCCACATTGATTTCTCCAATAACCACCGTCTGCCAGTATTGGTCTTGCTCTCGAGAAGAGGCATTAGTTTCCCTGAAAATATCACTAATTATTTTAAGGGGCAAGACAAATGAAGCCCTCAAGGCTAGTTAGCCACTGGCCTTCTTGCTAAACTGTCAATGAAGGAGGCGGCAGAAGATGCTAGAGATTTTGTAATTTTAAATGATGTCAGGGAGCAAATCTGAGCAGGCTGTCTCTGAAATCACTCCCTGCAGTAGAATTCCAGGCTTGTAACTGTATAATCTGAGAGTAAATAGAAGTGTTTGTCTTTATCATGGTTTTTGCCTCTTCCACGCTCAGTAGGCTGAAAAAATATTGGTGTCCTTAGCACCAGGTGAAGAATGGGATGTCCACTCACTGGCCACCAAGGCCAAAGCAGATTCATTTTCATTTGGTGGCCACTGGTGTTGAAGTGGTATGAAATCTTCATTTGGAATGACTCCTCCCTTTATCTCTCCTTCCTCATTCACCCTCAAATAATTATTTATGGCCTACATACCTCTGCCACTGCTATTAAAATGGAAGGACAGAGGACACACCTGTGAATTGCTCCAGCAAGCCATTTGAAAGGGATGCACTGGAGCAAATTACTTTGTTCAGTGTTTGATTGCTGTGGTGCCAGTTGTTTTTTGAACCAGTACAAAGGGTCTTAAATTGCCGTGTGTATCTGTTTTTAAAGGCTGAGGAGGAGGTGCAGAGATAAATAGCATGTGAGAAGTTTGGGATTCTTTTCTTCATGCCTTGCTTTTCGTCCAGAAATATTAATATTCAAATGTGAGGCCTGGTTTTCGTAGATGAATGCCAACATCATAAACTCGGGATGTTAATTTTCATTTCTGCAGGGATTGGAAATGATTCATAGTTTGCAGGAGTTAGAGACACCAAAGCATTTTCTATTAACACCTGGAGCTGACTGCCAAGGTGAAAGGCAGGTCTCGTAGAAAGAAAGATGTTCTCCAGGGAAAAGAAAATGTCACTTTTGTAGGTTTTTTTCTTTCTTTTGTTTGTTTGTGAAGATAAGAATTTTTTTTTCCTTGAGAAATAATTCTTACCTTATTGAAAAATGTCACTGCAAAAATCTGTTTGAAGAAAATAGTGAATCATCCTTGTTTCTTTTTTTTTCTGTGTTCATGAAAAATATCACTTAAACATGTGATGAAAATTAAGGGAAAATGAGCCATTTCACCTGCTTTTGTAAATGATAGGATTCTTTATACTCCTCAATTCGGTGAGAGTAACAAAGGAAAATTTCCCTTGACTAGCTGATTAAATAAATGTCTATTTATTTTCAAAGAGAAGTCAAGAGACAAATAGGAGAGGGGTGGGAAATGTGGCAAAATAAACAGGCGCTTAAAGTCTAATCATTTCTCTGGGTAGCAATTGTGTCTTGGTAGCTGGGAGGCTCAAGAGGATCAAGAGGGCAAAATTTCTTCTTTGAGTGGTGCAGGTCTTGGTTTTCTAGCTTTTGTCTCCTTTGACTGCTAACTCGAAACACTTTCAGAGAGCTCTGATAATTATTAACTGCCTAATAATAATGTTGAATATATTGAAAAAGTAATAATACTAGTAATAATAGCTATCTTTAATTAATCACTAACTATGGTGAAGACACTATACTAAGTGCTTTTTATACTTTGTCTCATTTTTAATTCTCTAAAATCCTATCATGCGGATGATATTATGGTCACATTTCACAGTTGAGGAAGTGAGGTGTAAAGAAGTTAAGTAACTCATGTGGCATTCCACAGTTATGTAGCACAGCTATCATTTGAACCCAGACACTCTGACTTCAAAATACATCCCCCGCCCAAATTTTTTGGAGATGGGAGCTCACTGTATTATCCAGGCTGGAACGCAGTGGCTATTCACAGGTGCACACTACATATATCATAGTGCCCTACAGTCTCAAACTCCTGGGCTCGAGCAATCCTCCTGCCTCAGCCTCCTGAGCAGCTGGGACCACAGGCACTCACCACTGCACTTGGCTAAGGCTGAAATTTTTAATGTCTAAATTCGGTAACAGGTGTTTGTATTGGTGTAACGTGAGAGACATTCTAGGATCTAACTCTGCCTTGCCTATTAGATTCTTCCTCTGTTTGATGTTCCACTTTTTCAAGATTATATTTGGAGCCCTGGTTTTAGGTCTTGGCAAGTCAAGAGAGATGTTAATTAAGGAACGAATGCTGGGAACATTTTCCAGACCCAGGAAGTGAGAAGTAAGCTGGTCCCACAGAGCTACCAAAGGCTGGTGGAAGAAGAGCCTAGCACACCATCAAGTGTCAAGGGCCAAAAGTGTGGCAATGTGAGACATAATGAGAAAAGGGAGAAGGAAGATCCTTAGTGTTTGCCAAGTACAGCTCCATTCTCCTTTCTAGGGAGGGTATCGGGTGCCCTGGGTTCCCTGGGTGCTGGGATTAGCCCTGCTAAGAAGCAGGTTAAGACAAAGGTCAACAAAGTTTACATGATCCTCTTAGATGTTGGTTTTGATTTTTCCAAGCTCCATGATCATTACTCTTTGTGCATGTGTGTGTATGACAGGAGGTGAAGGTGGCTATAAAAATGGGAGGCTTTGCTGATGGGGATTCATTACTTTTAGTTCAAAACTTTCTTTCCCTTTGGAGAAGTATATTGAGTTAGGAGTTTGCATTTCAGGAATATTTAAGTAAACTCTAGATCTCATGGGATAATGTATTTACCCATTTTCACATTAGCATGTATTACTCAGACACATAGATAAATTTTGATGATGGAAAAGGTCAAGACAGAAAAACAGGTACAATAATCTTTTGAGTGCATCCAGACCAGGCCCTGCAGAGGTGAGATCCAGGTTTATAAGAGAGCATTTCTTGGGTACTAAGTGAGGTCTGGAAGACAAACTTTCCACTTCACAATCTCCCACAGCCCATCTCTGCCAGAAGCTATGCTGCCTTGGCCTGTCAGCTTTATGGGTAGGTCAGTAGAAGGCTGAGGGCATCTACGGCACCCCTACTGGAAAATCACCCCAACCTTCCTTTCAAAGCTCAGGCACTAACAGCATGGGGGCAGGAGATAGAGAACTTTCCATCCCTACGTGCTACCTGTGACATGTCTTCCCATGTGTGTCTTTTCAGGCATGTTGCATGCATGCAGAAGATCTAGCCCTTAATTGAGATTTCCATACGGAGGGCAGTGTGGTCAGTGAGTTGGTGACATTCCTGCAGGAGCACTTGGTGGCTGGCTGTGGCTCTTGAGTACGGCTGGACTTGCTTCCTTTTTCATAGTGCCCAGTTTTTATCGCACCAACCAGCACGGGAGAGGGCAGCATTCTGTTGCTGAGAGCTGTGGTGCCTACCTTACCCAGGGGCATGTGCTCTGAAACCAGTGCTGGCAGAGGCCCAGAAATCCTGGCTCTAGGGATCATGCTGCTATCCAGACGGGCCTGGACTCCTAGTTGGATAGAAAGCTACAGGAAGAAAAATTCCTGGCTATCTGTTTAATGGACACAGCCTTAGAGAATTCAAGACATGACATCTCCCCGCCACCATAACCTTATCTTTCTTGGCATCAGGCTATAATACACTTGAATAACAATATTGTCCAAGCAAACCTTTTGTGATGATAGAAATGTTCTATATCTGTGCCATCTGCTGATGCAGTAGCTGCTAGCTTCATGTGGCTATTGAGCACATGAGATGTGGTTAGTGTGATTAAGGAATTGAAATTTTAATTCTATTTAATTTTATTTCATAAAAATGTACATAGCCGTTTGTGGCTAGTGGTTACTATATTGTATAAACCTACTTTGGAATAATTTTCTTATGGCTTGGAGATGACTTGTTAGAAAGAATGCACACACACACACACACACAAAACATTTGTGTAGTTTCTATTTACCAACTCTACACATATCCATCACTTTATTACCATGTCCATTATCTCTCAATGTCCTGAGAGGATGATGCTCCTGTTTTTCACATTTTATAGATGAGAAAACTGAATCACAGAGAAATTAATATGTTTTGTCTAAGGTTACTTAGTAGGCAAGCAGTGGAACCAGGGCTCCAACCCAGGCCTCTTCCTAAATTCTGCAGGCTGTAGGTGGTGATTATGAATCTCTCTGGAAAGATTCCACCACAGCCTGTCGTTAATCCACTGACATTGTGACTAAGATGGTCTTAACCCCAGGGTGTCAGCTTATACCTGTGTGCAGCTGTGCTGGGTGCTACAGCAACAGCAGGAGCTAAAACAGTGGGCTGAGAGGATGTGGGATAAGGCATAAAAGATGTTCACAGAAGGAAAGAAGCTAAATAGTCGAGCTGCGTTAACCCCAGGTCTTAACAGAGCCTGAGGTGAGGGCTTGGTTCCTATCATTTGTTTTGGGAAGAGACTCTAAGGAACAGAATTGAAGGTCTGGGAAGTGAAATAGGAAAGGAGACAAAGCCAACCCAAGGGTATGTTATTGAGGGCATCGCTGCAGGCAACCAGAGCTCAATTGGCCAGTTCTAGTAGAACCAGGTACGAGGCTCCTTAGAGGTGTCCACCAGACGCACTGAAGAGGGGAGTGTTTGTCCACCAGCCACGGCCCCCCATTGGTCTAAGAACACTAACGGGGTGTTAGGTCCCTCACAGTTCCAGGTTTGGACATATGCCAGTGTAGCTGACGGGGCTTCCACATGCCACCTCCATGGTGACGCATAGCAGCCCTGGGCAGAAATCAAGAGCCATGGGGTGTAACTGAGGCAGGGTGTCAGCTTATACCTGTGTGCAGCTGTGCTGGGTGCTACAGCAACAGCAGGAGCTAAAACAGTGGGCTGAGAGGATGTGGGATAAGGCATAAAAGATGTTCACAGAAGGAAAGGAACTAAATAGTCGAGCTGGGGTAAAGTCAGAAATGAGAATTAGAAGATCCTCTGAGCCTCTGCAAATGGATTCTTCTATTAAAATTGAAAACAAATGGGCCTAACCTTTGACACTGTCAGTGGTTGCTAGCACAATGATATTGCTTTTACGCATCACGCATGGTCCTGTTTTAATGAAAGGCTTGATTCCTCACATTGCCCCATCTCTTCCTGGTTGACTTCGTTATTCCTCCTAGATGGAGAGAGCTCAGGTAAAGCAAATGCATTTAAAATCAGATAGGGCAGAATAAAATTTTGAACTCAAACAATAATTCAATGTGTTCCAAAGCCACATACAAAGTTTTAAAATAATTACAAGTATCTCATTCACTCATTTGGGAGCAGCACGGCATACAGGTTAAGAGCATTGGCTCTGAAGCCAGATCATTGGGTCTATATCCTTGCTCTACTGCATTCTAGCAATGAACCTCTCTGGGCCTCAGTTCGTTCATCTGGAAATAGGAATTACAGTTCCTGCCTTATAGAGTTATGGTGAGGATTAACTGAGCTAATTTATGTAAACAACTTGTAACAGTGTCTGGCACATAGAAAACACAACATGGATGTTTGCTGTTTTTTGTCATCCATTAATTGGTAAGAATTAGTGTTTGATACATACAAACACTGTCCTTGATCAGTGTGCATGCTCAGGTCTAATGATATCTCCACTGATTGCTCTACACTTTTGAAATTCTGTATGGTCTAAATTCTCATGCCACCACCCTCTCCTTTTATCCTTTCTACTTTCACTTGATGAAGCCTTTTTACTTTCCTTTTGTGGTTCCTCTCCTTTCTACAACCTTTGTAGAATGTAAAATGTTGGAGCATTTCACAGTTTACTCAGTCTGTAGTGCAGTGGCGCAATATCAGCTCACTGCAACCTCCACCTCCAGGGCTCAAGCAATTCTCCTGCCTCAGCCTCCCAAGCAGCTGAGACTACAGGTACATGCCACCACTTTGTACTTTTAGTAGAGATGGGGTTTCAGAATGTTGGCTAGGCTGGCCTCGAACTCCTGACCTCTAGTGATCCACCCGCCTCAGCCTCCTCCCAAAGTGCTGGGATTACAGCCAATGTGCCTGACCAGATTTGTATTTTTGTAATACAAAAATTCCAGCAGATGGTCTAAATGTTTTCTCTTCTGAAAAATCCAGAATATCATAATAGTCTTCTAACATATACTAAAATGCCTCAAAGACTAGGTGCCTCCTTCTAATTTTCACAGTTGTGCTGTAAGAATTAGTAGTGACCCTAACCATTACAAACCAATAATCTGTGCCACCATAATCTCTTGCTCAGATTCTGACAATAGCTTCCTTATCAGAATTCAGTCTCCCCTGTAGTCTATTTTCCACACAGCAGCCAGAAAGACCCTAAGGTATAAATAGCGTGAAATCACACTTGTTCTGAAATTATCTGTATTCGTTATCTAGTGTTGTGTAATAAATTTTTCACAAAATTGCTTAAAACAACAGGAATTTATCATCTAACAATTGGTGGGGATCAGGCATTCAGGAGAGGCTCAGCTGGGAGGTGCTGGCTCAGGGTATCTCATGGGATTACAGTCAAGATGTTGGCTGGGGTTGCAGTCATCTGAAGGCTTGACTGGGGCTGAAGGATCTGCTTCCAAGGTGGTTCACTCCCATGGTTGTTAATAAGAGGCTTCAGTTCTTTGCCACGTGGGCCTCTCAATGAGGCTACTTCAGTGTTGTCCCAACATGGTATCTGGCTTCCCCCAGCCTGAGTGATTGGAGAGAAAACAAGGCAGTAGCCACCATGACTTTCATGATCTAACACAACAATTCCCAACCAGGGGGCATTTTCCTCCATACCCTGTGGCAGCATATTACCTGGCTTAAGGATATATTTTTGGTTATCACAACTGCCGGGAGGAGTACATACTCCCCTCTAACTGGTAGAGGCCAAAGATACTGCTAAATATGCTATAATGTGGAAGACAGTGCAGTGCTGAGGCTCAGAAAATAGTACCCCAAAGTGAAGGCTGCCAAAGCAGTCTCAGAGGCAAAAGGTTTTCTCTGAGCTTCTCTTACCCCTCTGTTGCTGGCCTCTCATTCTCTGCCAAGGCGAGCCATAGAAATTAGAATCTTTCTTTCCCAAGGCAGGTCATAGAAACCAGAAGCCCTTTTCCTCAAAGCCATCCATAGAAGCTAAAAATATACTCCACCTTTCCTCCCACATTTCTGTGTAAAATCTGGCCACAAAGAAATGATCTGACCTACCTTGTTTGACTGTAGGTCATAGACCCCCATTCCAGAGACAGTCCTGCCCCATACCCAGAAGAAAGGAATGTTTCACAGTCAGGCCAAGAGTCTAGACAGACTGACCTTGCTGCGTTTCCCCACTCAGTCTATTAGCATTATCTTGTACTCTTTTTGTCCAATTATATTTCTATATGACTGTCCATAATTTGTTGAAACTAAGCATAAAAATGAACAATTTCCTGTGTATTTGGGTCTTTATTCTGAAGGATTCCATGTCATTTAAAACTATGATTAAATAAATTTGCATACCTTTTCTCCCATTAATCTACCTCTTCAGTGATTTTCAATGAACCTTCATTGAGTGTGAAGGGGACATTTTTCCTTGGCCCCTACAACAGCCTCCCATAACAAAGAATTATCTGGTCCAAAATGTCAATGGTGTTGTGGTTGAGAAATTGTGATCTAGATATCACATATGATCACTTCTTCCATATGCTGTTGTTCCTGCAGACAAATTCTGATCTGATGTGTAAAGGGCTAGTACAAGGGTGTGAATACCAGGAGGCAGGATCATTGGCAGTCATCACTGGCTACCACCACTCTCCAGTGGTTTCACCTTGCAATTGGAATAGAAGGCAGACTCCTTGCCATGGTATTAAGGTCCTACCTGATTTAGCCTCAGCCTTCTTCTCCTACCTTATGTCCCACCATGTTCCTCTTCTTCCACTAGGCTCCAGCCATGCTGGCTTTATGTCTCCTGAACACACGAACTTGACCCTGTTTCAGGTCTTTGTCTCTACTTTGAATTATGTGCCATGAGCTTTGGGGGATACTTGCTTCTCGTGGTCTAGGTCTAGCTAACATTCCCTCCTCAGAGCTCTGCCCTCACCCCCAAAGCTAAAGTTGAGACACTTTCCTTAACTGACACCAGTTACTCTCTATCCCGTAGTCTTATTTTATTGTTTATACTTTTCACTATGTGAAGTTATTTATGGATGTGTTTACACATATCTTCCCAGTAGAATGAAAGCTTCCTGAGGGCATCTCTGAATTTCATGTTCATCTCTGTGTTTCCAGAGCCTAGGGTAGTGCTTAGAACATAGCAGATGATCAATAAATATTTGTTGAATGAATGAATGAGTGTGTTCTCACTTTTAAAGTGTTCCATATAAGCTTCTGGTGGATTGTGTACATGAATTTCTTAAATATATGGGAAAAGAGAGAGACAAGGTGTAAAGAAGTAACATCCTTTTGAAGTAAGCCTCTTTACAGCAATGTCAGAGGAGACTTCTGCATATGCTTTGAGTTGTTTATCCTGTTATCTCTCATAAGCTTACTGCTTCAAATCCCCTTCTTTTTCCTTCCTGTATCCATCCTCCCTTGTGGCCTTGGCGTGTACTTGCAGGAAAGTTAAAAGGCATCATTGTTGAACATGGAATAGGACAAGGGAATTGATCACCTGACCTGGCCTCATTAATCTAGTACTACAGCCTCTGTCACTAACTCACCAAGGAGTCCCTGAAATCAAGTCCAGCTACATAAACCATGTTAGGATTTTTTGACTAAAGAGCTATTTTTACACAGTAGCAGAATGTACTGCAAACAAAGAATCAATCTTTTATTGGAATAATTAAAAGCCAGGCTCACTGCATCATACTGCAATGTTAGTAGAGTCAGGTCTGCAGAGTTCTGCCCGTCCCTTGGGTGTTTTGAATTTATAGACACTCTTTATCCTGAGTTTACTTTGGGACTTGGCTGTCTCTGGAGCAGTGATTCATGTAACTCCAGTATAAGAATCACCTTCAGACAGATCCTAGCTGAATTCCTAAGCCCCCAAATCTTTACTCAATCTGACAGTCCCTGACACCTCCAAGAAGAGGAAGATGTCTGCTCAGAATAAGTTGTCTCTTATGACAGGAGTTGCTAAGCACAGTGAAGAAAGAAACAATCCCCTCAGTAAAGGGGGGCGGGGTGCTTTCTGAGCAGAGACTATTGGTCAACCCTGTCTCACATTATTCCAGGTAGGCCCAAATCATTCCCCTGGCTGTTTCACACTTTAAGATTTCAATTAGAAGGTAGAGCAAATGGTGGTGGAATTTCCAGTTATTGGATGAAAACTAGAACTGGACTACTCTGTGAGCAGACTTGAGAGAGATCATTACTAGCATTTGGAACCAAAGTCTAAAAATTCTTAGTTGCTGGGCATCAGTGTGTCACTGAGATGACCCCTCCATGGTGTGCTGGGAAGCAAACTAGCTGTGCTTGAAATAACATAATTATAGCAATTGGCAAAAAGTAGAGGACAACAGGAGTGAGATTCAAGAATTCAAGCACATCAGCCAGACAGAAAGGCACAAAATCTCAATGTAGACATCCTGGGGGAATATGAGGTGATGAGGTCTGAGGTGCACACAAGCAGTTGTGCTATAAATGGCAGCTGCCTCAAGCAGAAACTTTTATTACAGGACTAAAAGAGAGATTCAGTGGCACATTCTTGTAGGTGAATGAGTCAGTGCAAGTTTCCTTCCAGATTCCCGGGTCATAGGCTCCAGAGAGGCTTTGAAAATGGGAAGACGTGAAATCAGAATATAAATTCCTTCAGTTTGAGAGGAAGGTGATATGAAAGTAGGAATCTGGCTTAGGTGTTCTTATCTCTGCTACTAACTAGGAGCTGTCTCTACTACTAACTAGCGGTGTTGACAAATCATTTAACCTTTCATGATCTGTTGAGACCTTCAAGTATCTTTGATAGAAAAGTCTCATGGCCTGGAATTCTGAGGGTCTTTCCTGGCAGAACTGTAAATACTCTCTTTGTTTTGCTGTCCTATGGGCATTACCTGTTAGGAACTACTGGTGGCAAACGAGAAACAACAACATATGTTGATAAAAGACTACACACTGGGTACATTGTGTACATTGTACGTTGTTCAGGCGATGGGTGCACCAAAATCTTGGAAATCACCACTGAATAACTTTTCCATGCAACAAAACACTACCTGTTACCCCAAAATTATTGAAATAAAAATAAAAATAAGTTTGATGTGATGCACCAGTAAAACAGCCGCCACTAACATACTAAAAAACCACCAAATTCAGTTTACACAATCATCCCTGTAGCCTTCCATTTTCTCCTCTGTGAATTGAGAGGCTAGAAAGAGAACTTTTATGGACTCTTACAGGTACAACTTATGAAGATGTCCCAAATTAAGTGAAAAATAAAATCATTGAAGTGAGGATTTTTGTCTGTGTCATTTAGTCAAAAACGTTTATTGAGCTCTAACTCTGAGCCAGGAGCTATATTGAGATCTAGGAATTTAGAGTTAAACATACATGGCATCTTCTCTCACTTAAAAAGATATTCAGGCCAACAACCCCTTATATACAGTATGGTGATTGCTGTAGAAAAGACAGCATAGTGGAATGCGCTTCGTCCTAAAACAGAGGTTTGAATGAGGGATCTTGTTTATTTCGTTGCTGAGTTTGCTACCAGACTCAACCTCTGATATTAAAAATCATAATAATAATAAAACTGTTAAATGCTAACATCATAGCACACCTATCCTGTTCCAGGGAAGGGGAAGGGAAGGGATGAGTTGAGTAGAAGTCACAAGGTGAGAAGCGTTCCTAAGCAAAGGTGAGTGTTTTTCTTTTTCTTTTATTTGAGACTGAGTTTCTCTCTTGTTGCCCAGGCTGGAGTGCAATAGGCTATCTGGGTTCACTGCAACCTCCGCCTCCCAGGTACAAGCGATTCTCCTGTCTCAGCTTCCCAAGTAGCTCAGATTACAGGCATGCGCCACCACGCCCGGGTAATTTTTTTTTTTTTTTTTTTTTTTTTGAGACGGAGTTTTGCTCTGTGCCCAGGCTGGAGTGCTCTGTCGCGATCTCAGCTCACTGCAAGCTCCGCCTCCCAGGTTCACGCCTCAGCCTCCCAAGTAGCTGGGACTAGAGGCACCTGCCACCACACCTGGCTAATTGTTTGTATTTTTAGTAGAGACGGGGTTTCACCATGTTAGTCAGGCTGGTCGTGAACTCCTGACCTTAAGGTGATCCACGCGCCTCGGCTTCCCAAAGTGCTGGGATTACAGGCGTGCACCACCACGCCTGGCCAGGTGGGTACTTTTCATCGGCCTGAGAAAGAAGGCCCTGTCCTTAGCATGCCATGCAGTGGAGAGGTGCGGAACAGGAAGCTGCCAATGTTCCAGCTTCTTAATTAGGCTCCGTAATTATTTGTGAACTCCTAGATGCCAATGCAAATTTGTGGGTCCAGATCTTTCCCAAAGCCAAACAAAAGTGATTCTTCATTTACCACTATTTTGTGCCAACACATCTGCCCCTCCCCTCTGTCTGGGCATGCAAACTAGAATTGAGCATTCTGAAATACCTAATAAATACCTGTAAAGCCCCAAAGGTAGATTGAATGGACAGGTCAGCTTCTTCCTTAATCTAATATTTCTTATTTATTCTGTCTGTATTTCATCCATTATAATACTCCATAACTTTTTTTTTTTTTTTCCCCGAGACGGAATCTCACTCTGTCACCCAGGCTGGAGTGCAGTGGTGCAACCTCGGCTTGCTGCAACCTCCGCCTCTGGGGTTCAAGCAATTCTTCTGCCTCAGCCTCCCTAGCAGCTGGGATTATAGGCATGCACTACCAGGCCCAGCTAATTTTTGGATTTTTAGTAGAGACGGGGTTTCACCATGTTGGTCAGGCTGATCTCGAACTTCATACCTCAGGTGATCCACCCGCTTTGACCTCCCGAAGTGCTGGGATTACAGACGTGAGCCACCACACCTGGCCATAATATTCCAGGACTTTCGCGTCTAAATAAAGCACTTTTGTTTTCCTCTGCTTATCAGGAGCTCAGCAAGCCTGATTTGTTTTGCTCTGTTGCTGGTGTCACCACAATGAATTATGGCACTGCTATGAATTTTTTGCCAAAGAGTTACTCCCATCCTTTCAGATTCATTTGTGTATTTCTTCTCATCTGACAATAATGACAGGAGTCAGTCACATAGGCCTGAGCCAGTGAAGGAAGCTGATGAACACCACTGCTGCAACCTGCAAGCTAATACTGATTTAAAATGCCATTAACAATACTTCTGGCAAAGAAAATTTTAGTAACAGGAATTCAGTTAACTTTCTCTCTGTGCTAATGGAGGGGACAGTGGTGCAAATAATCCAAATGTCAGTTGTATTTAATTTTTCTCTGCTTGCCCTGGGCTCAAGGCACATGGGGTGGTACAGGATCCCACAGGTGGCTTAGAAGCCTGAGGATTTACCCAGCAGAGGCCATTGTGATGTCCCTGAATGAGGTCGAGAATTCTCTTCTTTTGAAGGTGGAGCTGTTTCCATTCTCTGTGTGTTTATAGTATAGTTCAGCATACATTCAACAAGAAGTGCCTGTATGCCAAGCACTGCATTAGGTACTGAGGATTCAGGAATGATTATGGGACTATGAGCGTAATGTGTGTGTGACAGTGACTGCATGGAGTTGGGGACAGCCATGCACCATCAAAGTACCAGTGTAGTTCATTCCTGGGGTTAAACAATAGGGTCAATAGCTGTCAAATGCCCCCTATGCTCAGCTGAGCAGTCCCTCAGGAGGTGGGAAGGCTTCTTAGAACTTTTTCCCTGTAGTTTTTGAGTTTCTGAATTTTTCTCCTACCTCTGTAGTTACTATTTTTTAATTCTTTTCCCAAGAATATTCTTCTCTACCTTGCCATTAAATGTAGAATTCCTTAGTCCTGGGCTTTCTCTGTTTTTGTTTGTTTGTTTGTTTTGTTTTTTTGTTTCATTTCCTCTGGTTTCAGAGTAAAAAAAAACATTTTACTCTATTAACATTTTCTTGATGGTAACTCATACATGTCATATATGTGCATCTTTAGCCAAGACTTATCCTCTACTTGCAGCTTATTAGACAGCACATTGTGGATGTTGCTGAGGTCGCTCATACTTGGCATGTCCAAAATCTAATTCATAATCTTCCTCCCCAGGAGTGATCCCAACCAGGACTTTTTTTCTCATTGAGTGACATCATCATTTATCTATCTAGAAACGTGCTGTCAACCTAGACACCTCCCATACCCCAACTCTCAGATCTAATCTATCACCAAGTCCTGTTGGTTTTTCCTTATAAATGTTTCTGGGACTCACCCAGTTATCTCCATCACTGGTATCACTATCAATGTCCAAGTTAACCTCTCCTCTAGCCTAAATGAACAAATTTACCCACATCTACTTTGGATCCTGTCCCATCCTTTCTTCGGAGTTGTATTAGTCTGTTTTCATGTTGCTGGTAAAGACATACCTAAGACTGGACAATTTACAAAATAAAGAGGTTTTTTGGACTTACAGTTCCGTGTGGCTGGGGAGGCCTCACAATTTGGCAGAAGGTGAAAGGTACGTCTCACATGGCAGCAGCAAGAGCGAGAATGAGAGCCACGTGAAACAGGTTTCCCCTTATCAAACCATCAGATCTCTAGAGACTTATTCACTGCCAGGAGAACAGTGTGGGGGAACCACCCCCATGATTTGGTTATCTCCCACAACATGTGTGAATTATGGGAATACAATTCAAGATGAGATTTGAGTGGGGACACAGAGCCAAACCATATAAAGAGTGTAGCCAGGGTGATTATCTCAAAATACAAATCTGAAAGAAAATGTCTTTATCAGTTGGATATGCATACTGAAACATTTCTAGATGAAATATTGTGATGTTTTGGATTGACTTTAACATATTCCAGATAATGGACAGAAGAAAGATCAAACAAGATGGGCAAATACTGATTACCATTGAAGCTGGGTGATGAGTACAAAGGGGGTTCACATCACTATTCTTTCTCCTTTGTATGTTTAAAATTTTCAACTGTCCGATTAAAAATTAAGACTGGATAATTGAAATGCTCCATTCAAATGTAATGCTCATGTTGAAAGTTTAATTTATTTACGAATAAAAAGGAAAAGTTAGCTATAAAAAATTCTGTAACAAAAAGTCAACACATGCACACACATAAATGTAGACATGCTACCTCTTTGCTGAAAACACTCACTGGCTTCCTATTGCTTATAGTATGATGATAAAATTTCTCAATGAGAACTCAAGTTTCTGTGCAGTCTGATCTCTGCTGATCTTTCCAGACCTCTCTTGCACCACATTCTCTCTCTTTCTCAGTCCTCTAGTTCCACCTCCCAGGTGTTACACCCTTATGCATGGTACATTCTCCCAGCTGCAAGCTGAGCACCATCTCCCCTTACCTGACTACGTCAGATCCTTCTAATACAGACACTCAAAATACTGAATACCTCCCTTTCATAGTACATGACACCACTGCAGTTTTTGTGTGATTGTGTAAGCCATTCAATCAGTGTCTGTTTATTCCACTAGACCATAAAACCATTTTATCCCCAAGCATACTGCATAGCACATGTTATCACGATCAATACTTATTTATTGGATGAATGAATGAATGAGAAGGAATGGAGAGTACTTAGACATGGCAATCACTTTGTCCTTTGACTATAGAAGCTCCAAAATCTATTGGAAGTGAATTAAGGTGGGCTCACTGGGAGCACTGATTTGTTCATCTGCAATGCCTATGAGGTGCTGTCTCCTGGCTCTGCCTCATGTTCCTTGAGATGGTACATAGCAGAGCAGACTCATGCCCATGATCAGAATATTCTCCTTTCCAGCCTCAGGACTCAGGGGCTCTTTGACTATTGTAACTAAGTCTCCTTTTTGCCAGTTGGTCCTGGGACTCAGTGCTCCTAGGAATGACCTTTTTCCCATCATCTGATGGGCTAGGCCTGGGCTTTATCCTTGGTCTTTTTCATGATCTGAATCTCTGAGTTCTGATCAGTTATTCTGCCTAATTCTCCGTGTTTCTCTAGGATAAGCCTGACCCAAACTCCCTCCTAGTGGAGCCTGCTCTACCCATTTCAGCCCTCCTATCTAAGTGCCTCACCTCCCACCCCAGCTTAGTGGCAGAGACCTCTGTAAGTAGACAGATAGGCTGACAATCACCTGCCAGCCAGTCTGCTGAGTATTGCCTGCTACCTGGATTCATCACTACTGTCCCCTGTCCACCTTCTTGGGTCTTTAGGGACAATTTATGAAGGTATGTCTGAGGCTATGTTGTTTCTTCTAGCCCTCTGTCTCAGGCAATACTCCCAAGCCTCTAAGCTGCCATCATTCTGCCTAGAGAACTCCTCTGCTAGAGTCAGCTTCATAGCCTGGCAGGTCCCCTACGCTATGGCCTTCGGTGATGAGAAGGCCCTGAATCAGCTTAATGTCACCTCTTATCTGTTGTATAAGTCACTAGTTAACATCATTAGGATAAGATTGAAAGAACTCAGGATCAGCAGTCAGGGGATAGCTCCAGGAAGGAAGGAAGGGAGGAAGGGAGGGATGTACGGAGGGAGTGAAGAAGGGAGGAAGAGAGTGTAGAAGGGAGGGAGGGATGGATTATTTGGTCTAAAATGTCAGGAAGCCAACAACTATTTTGTAGTGTCTTCTACAAACCCAGAACTATGCAAGGAAGGGAGGAAGGGAGGGGGCTTTCTGCTTTACTCATGTTTCCCAAACATTTATACCAATAAAAATGGTGGACAATTCTATTTGGAGAATACTTAGACTAAACAGACTGCAACAGCTTTAATTTTAGCAGAACTTCTTAGAGCCTTTAATGTGCTAATATGCACTGTGACTCTCCAAGAAAGATGTATAGAATAAAGAGTTAGCCACACTTACATGAATGCTTATGGAAGTCAGTCAGGGAAATACCGGACAACATTATTTCTCATTCTAAAAGTCTAGTCTCATAATTTAAAATGTTGGCTGTCTTATCCATATGTTGAAGTGTGATATCTAAGTATAATATGGTCTGAGTCTTTGAAAGGAGGCTGTTAAACTGGTTTAGGTCAGGACTTCTGAGTACACAACACAGTCTCAGAAGGAGACCGTCCACTTTCCATCTGGTACTTTCCCAATCAAAAAGTGCCAGTATGCACCATGGAAGATCATTAACCTGAGAAGACCAAGTCACTCATTTCAGAAGGAGAGAGGCATGAAGTCTTAGTTGCCCAGATCAGGATCTGTTTTAGAGGATGGCAACCTAACCCAAAGCCAGCCCGTCAGTAGGTCTTCTCCAACCTGTGCATGTTGGGTTCTTCACAACATGGTAAGTAGTTCTACCCCATATTACTCTCTTATGCCAGATCATAAGCTTGATCTTTCAAGCCAAAGTCAAGACCTTTCAGTAGAAAAACCTAGTGTTTCAGTAAAGCTGAGGGTCTATCCTGGTGACTCTGGTGTCAAAAGAGGAGTTTTATAAACATGGGCTATTTCACCTGCTACAACTTTGCAAGGTCTGCTCCTTGGTCAAGGTCCACAAAAGGGGAGCATTTCACCTGCTTCCCAGAGCTCACAACCTCTCCCTGAGTTTTCTCCTATGAGGTTGGTGCAAAAGTAATTGTGGTTTTTGGCATTGAAAGTCATGACAAAATCTGCAATTACTTTTGTACCAACCTAATGCCAGGTTTCTTTAGCTCTTCGTCTCTGCTTTCATGTAGACTTACTTCTGTTATCCAGTTTAGCAACTCACATCTCCCAACTCTTCACCCTATCCTCAGAGCTCCCTGATTTCTATTTTCCTCTTGTCCAGCATGCTTGCTGCTAAATCCTTTTTTAAAACTCCCCTACTTGGTAGCCCTCTTAACCCACTCCCTTCTGTGGAAGGCAGTCCTTCCCTCCCCACTGTGGGTTTTTCCCAGTCTTTTTCTACACTCTCCAAATCCCCAAATTGGACACAGAGTTCCATCTGGGTAAAACTCTTGGAAGCTATATCTGGCAATTTTTTTTATTCCTAAATAAAATAAAAAGATGGGGAGAAATAACAACACATATTAATGGACCGTGACAAACACAGGCTACTTCCTAACAACCCTTGGTATTTGTCTTTATTTTTAGAATGGCCTCCTGCTGCTTCTACTATCACTCTCTATTTGTTCTTGACAAGGTTCATAGAACAGGAGCGAAAGGAAGGAGGCAGGAGGGAGTGTAGAGAAACAGTTCATTAAAAAAAAAAAAAGAATAATGAAGAAAAAAAAGACAAGCTGCTACTACCACAGCTTCAGCTGATAGGAGCCTAGTGATGCTCTGGTTTCTCTGGTTAATGTTACGCAGCACCTGTTGTTACCTTGATTCTTTGTCTCTTTGTCTGCTGGTCTGCTGAGTCCTAAATGGGATACACCATTGTCCTTTTATCATCAGTGACTTCTTGAACTGAGGAGTGACACACAAATCCTGGTATGGTTGGAACAAAGGGAAAAGAAGGCAGGATTACTCATTGTTGAGGTGTTATAAAGAAGGATTTTTGTTTTCTTTTCTCTTCCTCTCAATAATGAAAATGATGGAGGCTCTTTGGATGTCTTTGGGAAGATCAAAGTATCAGAAATGGGATTGCCCTTCTGAACACAGGAGACTTGTTGCTTTTCTGGAAGTTTTTTCCTAATTAATTCATCACTAGCACCCTGGGTTTCCAGCTCTTCAACAAGAAGCTAACAACTATTTTGTAATGTCTTCTACAAACCCAGAACTATGCTAGGAACTACTATCAATCAGCAGTTCCATTAGTCATCTGGTTATAAATACAAAACATATATAAAAGAAAATATTAGAGAACAATGTCACATGGTATGAATTGCAAAACTTTGTCCTCTTATGTAGAATCATGTTAGAATACAAGGTTAAAGGGTTGAATAAATTTCCCCTTCTCTCTTACCTCTTCCCTCAACATGACTCTTAAACCACATCCCGCTCCCTGCAGGCAACAACCACTGACACTCACACATTTGCCACCCAGTGATGTAAACACCAACTTACCACTCCATTCAAGTCAACTCTCTGATACCTCTGGATTCCAGTCCCTTAGAATTGACGACTTACACCTCTGTGCCCTGCTCTACTTGGTGCAAGTAGTTTTGTTAAGAGACCTATGGCCCTTTATTGTACATATTTATATAGGGGTGTGTTTTCCTGCAGTAGATTGCCAGGATCTGGACAGAGCTCTTTCTTACCCACCATGAATCCTGGAGCTGATCTAGTTGACCTTAGGCAAGCAATATAACCTCTCTGGATTCCAGACTCCACATATATTAATTGAGAGTTAATACCGTCCTCACTGCATTAAGTTGTTGCTGAGGTTTCAATTAGATAATAAAAATAATGCATGTAACCTAGTGCCTCACATATGGTAGTGCTCAAGAAGGGATACATGAAACCCAAAAGAGAACATCTGTATTCTCAATGCTGGTGCAACCTGGGCTTATTCACAAAGCTTCTTATTAATATCAAGTGAATGACTGAAGCAAGTGCTTTATCCAAGGGAGTTTTCCTGAAGATGAACAGTTTCTAAATTGTTCTCAAGCTGGAGATAAATCATGATATCTATTTTTTTTTTTTTAATTTATTTATTATTATTATACTGTAAGTTGTAGGGTACATGTGCATAACGTGCAGGTTTGTTACATATGTATACTTGTGCCTTGTTGGTGTGCTGCACCCATCAACTCGTCATTTACATCAGGTATAACTCCCAATGCAATCCCTCCCCCCGCCCCCCTCCCCATGATAGGCCCCGGTGTGTGATGTTCCCCTTCCCGAGTCCAAGTGATCTCATTGTTCAGTTCCCACCTATGAGTGAGAACATGCGGTGTTTGGTTTTCTGTTCTTGTGATAGTTTGCTAAGAATGATGGATTCCAGCTGCATCCATGTCCCTACAAAGGACACAAACTCATCCTTTTTTATGGCTGCATAGTATTCCATGGTGTATATATGCCACATTTTCTTAATCCAATCTGTCACTGATGGACATTTGGGTTGATTCCAAGTCTTTGCTATTGTGAATAGTGCTGCAATAAACATACGTGTGCATGTGTCTTTATAGCAGCATAATTTATAATCCTTTGGGTATATACCCAGTAATGGGATGGCTGGGTCATATGGTACATCTAGTTCTAGATCCTTGAGGAATCGCCATACTGTTTTCCATAATGGTTGAACTAGTTTACAATCCCACCAACAGTGTAAAAGTGTTCCTATTTCTCCACATCCTCTCCAGCACCTGTTGTTTCCTGACTTTTGAATGATCGCCATTCTAACTGGTGTGAGATGGTATCTCATTGTGGTTTTGATTTGCATTTCTCTGATGGCCAGTGATGATGAGCATTTTTTCATGTGTTTGTTGGCTGTATGAATGTCTTCTTTTGAGAAATGTCTATTCATATCCTTTGCCCACTTTTTGATGGGGTTGTTTGTTTTTTTCTTGTAAATTTGTTGGAGTTCTTTGTAGGTTCTGGATATTAGCCCTTTGTCAGATGAGTAGATTGCAAAAATTTTCTCCCATTCTGTAGGTTGCCTGTTCACTCTGATGGTAGTTTCTTTTGCTGTGCAGAAGCTCTTTAGTTTAATGAGATCCCATTTGTCAATTTTGGCTTTTGCTGCCGTTGCTTTTGGTGTTTTAGACATGAAGTCTTTGCCCATGCCTATGTCCTGAATGGTACTACCTAGGTTTTCCTCTAGGATTTTTATGGTATTAGGTCTAACATTTAAGTCTCTAATCCATCTTGAATTAATTTTCGTATAAGGAGTAAGGAAAGGATCCAGTTTCAGCTTTCTACTTATGGCTAGCCAATTTTCCCAGCACCATTTATTAAATAGGGAATCCTTTCCCCATTTCTTGTTTCTCTCAGGTTTGTCAAAGATCAGATGGCTGTAGATGTGTGGTATTATTTCTGAGGACTCTGTTCTGTTCCATTGGTCTATATCTCTGTTTTGGTACCAGTACCATGCTGTTTTGGTTACTGTAGCCTTGTAGTATAGTTTGAAGTCAGGTAGCGTGATGCCTCCAGCTTTGTTCTTTTGACTTAGGATTGTCTTGGAGATGCGGGCTCTTTTTTGGTTCCATATGAACTTTAAAGCAGTTTTTTCCAATTCTGTGAAGAAACTCATTGGTAGCTTGATGGGGATGGCATTGAATCTATAAATTACCTTGGGCAGTATGGCCATTTTCACGATATTGATTCTTCCTATCCATGAGCATGGTATGTTCTTCCATTTGTTTGTGTCCTCTTTTATTTCACTGAGCAGTGGTTTGTAGTTCTCCTTGAAGAGGTCCTTTACATCCCTTGTAAGTTGGATTCCTAGGTATTTGATTCTCTTTGAAGCAATTGTGAATGGAAGTTCATTCATGATTTGGCTCTCTGTTTGTCTGTTACTAGTGTATAAGAATGCTTGTGATTTTTGCACATTAATTTTGTATCCTGAGACTTTGCTGAAGTTGCTTATCAGCTTAAGGAGATTTTGGGCTGAGACAATGGGGTTTTCTAAATATACAATCATGTCATCTGCAAAGAGGGACAATTTGACTTCTTCTTTTCCTAACTGAATACCCTTGATTTCTTTCTCTTGCCTGATTGCCCTAGCCAGAACTTCCAACACTATGTTGAATAGGAGTGGTGAGAGAGGGCATCCCTGTCTTGTGCCAGTTTTCAAAGGGAATTTTTCCAGTTTTTGCCCATTCAGTATGATATTGGCTGTGGGTTTGTCATAAATAGCTCTTATTATTTTGAGGTACGTTCCATCAATACCGAATTTATTGAGCGTTTTTAGCATGAAGGGCTGTTGAATTTTGTCAAAAGCCTTTTCTGCATCTATTGAAATAATCATGTGGTTCTTGTCTTTGGTTCTGTTTATATGCTGGATTATGTTTATTGATTTGCGAATGTTGAACCAGCCTTGCATCCCAGGGATGAAGCCCACTTGATCATGGTGGATAAGCTTTTTGATGTGTTGCTGAATCCGGTTTGCCAGTATTTTATTGAGGATTTTTGCATCGATGTTCATCAGGGATATTGGTCTAAAATTCTCTTTTTTTGTTGTATCTCTGCCAGGCTTTGGTATCAGGATGATGTTGGCCTCATAAAATGAGTTAGGGAGGATTCCCTCTTTTTCTATTGATTGGAATAGTTTCAGAAGGAATGGTACCAACTCCTCCTTGTACCTCTGGTAGAATTCAGCTGTGAATCCATCTGGTCCTGGACTTTTTTTGGTTGGTAGGCTATTAATTGTTGCCTCAATTTCAGAGCCTGCTATTGGTCTATTCAGGGATTCAACTTCTTCCTGGTTTAGTCTTGGAAGAGTGTAAGTGTCCAGGAAATTATCCATTTCTTCTAGATTTTCCAGTTTATTTGCGTAGAGGTGTTTATAGTATTCTCTGATGGTAGTTTGTATTTCTGTGGGGTCGGTGGTGATATCCCCTTTTTCATTTTTAATTGCGTCGATTTGATTCTTCTCTCTTTTCCTCTTTATTAGTCTTGCTAGTGGTCTGTCAATTTTGTTGATCTTTTCAAAAAACCAACTCCTGGATTCATTGATTTTTTGGAGGGTTTTTTGTGTCTCTATCTCCTTCAGTTCTGCTCTGATCTTAGTTATTTCTAGCCTTCTGCTAGCTTTCGAATGTGTTTGCTCTTGCTTCTCTAGTTCTTTTAATTGCGATGTTAGAGTGTCAATTTTAGATCTTTCCTGCTTTCTCTTGTGGGCATTTAGTGCTATAAATTTCCCTCTACACACTGCTTTAAATGTGTCCCAGAGATTCTGGTATGTTGTATCTTTGTTCTCATTGGTTTCAAAGAACATCTTTATTTCTGCCTTCATTTCGTTATGTACCCAGTAGTCATTCAGGAGCAGGTTGTTCAGTTTCCATGTAGTTGAGCGGTTTTGATTGAGTTTCTTAGTCCTGAGTTCTAGTTTGATTGCACTGTGGTCTGAGAGACAGTTTGTTATAATTTCTGTTCTTGTACATTTGCTGAGGAGTGCTTTACTTCCAATTACGTGGTCAATTTTGGAATAAGTACGATGTGGTGCTGAGAAGAATGTATATTCTGTTGATTTGGGGTGGAGAGTTCTATAGATGTCTATTAGGTCTGCTTGCTGCAGAGATGAGTTCAATTCCTGGATATCCTTGTTAACTTTCTGTCTCGTTGATCTGTCTAATGTTGACAATGGAGTGTTGAAGTCTCCCATTATTATTGTATGGGAGTCTAAGTCTCTTTGTAAGTCTCTAAGGACTTGCTTTATGAATCTGGGTGCTCCTGTATTGGGTGCATATATATTTAGGATAGTTAGCTCTTCCTGTTGAATTGATCCCTTTACCATTATGTAATGGCCTTCTTTGTCTCTTTTGATCTTTGATGGTTTAAAGTCTGTTTTATCAGAGACTAGTATTGCAACCCCCGCTTTTTTTTGTTCTCCATTTGCTTGGTAAATCTTCCTCCATCCCTTTATTTTGAGCCTATGTATGTCTCTGCGTGTGAGATGGGTCTCCTGAATACAGCAGACTGATGGGTCTTGACTCTTTATCCAGTTTGCCAGTCTGTGTCTCTTAATTGGAGCATTTAGTCCATTTACATTTAAGGTTAAGATTGTTATGTGTGAACTTGATCCTGCCATTATGATATTAACTGGTTATTTTGCTCATTAGTTGATGCAGTTTCTTCCTAGCCTCGATGGTCTTTACATTTTGGCATGTTTTTGAGATGGCTGGTACCGGTTGTTCCTTTCCATGTTGAGTGCTTCCTTCAGGGTCTCTTGTAAGGCAGGCCTAGTGGTGACAAAATCTCTAAGCATTTGCTTATCTGTAAAGGATTTTATTTCTCCTTCACTTATGAAACTTAGTTTGGCTGGATATGAAATTCTGGGTTTAAAATTCTTTTCTTTAAGAATGTTGAATATTGGCCCCCACTCTCTTCTGGCTTGTAGAGTTTCTGCCGAGAGATCTGCTGTGAGTCTGATGGGCTTCCCTTTGTGGGTAACCCGACCTTTCTCTCTGGCTGCCCTTAAGATTTTTTCCTTCATTTCAACTTTGGTGAATCTGGCAATTATGTGTCTTGGAGTTGCTCTTCTCGAGGAGTATCTTTGTGGCGTTCTCTGTATTTCCTGGATTTGAATGTTGGCCTGCCCTACTAGGTTGGGGAAGTTCTCCTGGATGATATCCTGAAGAGTGTTTTCCAACTTGGTTCCATTTTCCCCCTCACTTTCAGGCACCCCAATCAGACGTAGATTTGGTCTTTTTACATAATCCCATACTTCTTGCAGGCTTTGTTCATTTCTTTTTCTTCTTTTTTCTTTTGGTTTCTCTTCTCGCTTCATTTCATTCATTTGATCCTCAATTGCTGATACTCTTTCTTCCAGTTGATCGAGTCGGTTACTGAAGCTTGTGCATTTGTCACGTATTTCTCGTGTCATGGTTTTCATCTCTTTCATTTCGTTTATGACCTTCTCTGCATTAATTAGTCTAGCCGTCAATTCTTCCACTTTTTTTTCAAGATTTTTAGTTTCTTTGCGCTGGGTACGTAATTCCTCCTTTAGCTCTGAGAAATTTGATGGACTGAAGCCTTCTTCTCTCATCTCGTCAAAGTCATTCTCCGTCCAGCTTTGATCCGTTGCTGGCGATGAGCTGCGCTCCTTTGCCGGGGGAGATGCGCTCTTGTTTTTTGAATTTCCAGCTTTTCTGCCCTGCTTTTTCCCCATCTTTGTGGTTTTATCTGCCTCTGGTCTTTGATGATGGTGATGTACTGATGGGGTTTTGGTGTAGGTGTCCTTCCTGTTTGATAGTTTTCCTTCTAACAGTCAGGACCCTCAGCTGTAGGTCTGTTGGAGATTGCTTGAGGTCCACTCCAGACCCTGTTTGCCTGGGTAACAGCAGCAGAGGCTGCAGAAGATAGAATATTTCTGAACAGCAAGTGTACCTGTCTGATTCTTGCTTTGGAAGCTTCCTCTCAGGGGTGTACTCCACCCTGTGAGGTGTGGGGTGTCAGACTGCCCCTAGTGGGGGATGTCTCCCAGTTAGGCTACTCAGGGGTCAGGGACCCGCTTGAGCAGGGAGTCTGTCCCTTCTCAGATCTCAACCTCCGTGTTGGGAGATCCACTGCTCTCTTCAAAGCTGTCAGACAGAGTCGTTTGCGTCTGCAGAGGTGTCTGCTGCTTTGTTATTGTTTTCTGTGCCCTGCCCCCAGAGGTGGAGTCTACAGAGACAGGCAGGTTTCCTTGAGCTGCTGTGAGCTCCACCCAGTTCGAGCTTCCCAGCAGCTTTGTTTACCTACTTAAGCCTCAGCAATGGCGGGCGCCCCTCCCCCAGCCTCGCTGCTGCCTTGCCGGTAGATCACAGACTGCTGTAATAGCAATGAGGGAGGCTCCGTGGGTGTGGGACCCTCCCGTCCAGGTGTGGGATATGATCTCCTGGTGTGCCTGTTTGCTCAAAGCGCAGTATTGGGGTGGGAGTTACCCGATTCTCCAGGTGTTGTGTGTCTCAGTTCCCCTGGCTAGGAAAAGGGATTCCCTTCCCCCTTGCGCTTCTCAGGTGAGGCAATGCCTCGCCCTGCTTCAGCTCTCGCTGGTCGGGCTGCAGCAGCTGACCAGTACCGATCGTCCGGCACTCCCCAGTGAGATGAACCCAGTACCTCAGTTGAAAATGCCGAAATCACCGGTCTTCTGTGTCGCTGGCGCTGGGAGTTGAAGACTGGAGCTGCTCCTATTCGGCCATCTTGCTCCGCCCCCCCATGATATCTATTTTTAAAAATTAAATAAAAATCATACCTTTTTCTGATTCCTTCTTGCCTTTTTGTAATTCCTTGTAAGAAAGAAATGTAAACTTTGTTAAAGAGGGAGCACAGACCCACTGAATAAAACTTCAGAAGGAATTGCTGAGCTGGCAAAGAAAAGCACTGGTGTGGGTTGATCTGAAATTTTGGGGAATGCACCACTGGGCAGAGGTTTAAAGGTGGTCTCGCTCTGAGCTATCCCTGCCTGCATGGTGCCTTGTTCCAGCCCCTTGGGCTGTGTGAGATAGTCACAAAAGACCACTAGACCTTATTATTTGCTAGATTTCTGACAGCACTATCAGCCTCACATAAAAGGAGGCGAGTTGGGGTCCAGCGTCTACACTATACCAACAATAAATGGGCAGCAAACAGCTCTTATGGCCCATGACCAATAAACTCTGAATAGGAAATTAGAAGGCAAGTAAAGTATGAAGGTGGGAGAGGTCAGTGGGAAAATGAAAAAGTAGGTGGAATGTGTTGGGCGCTACCTTTCTGTGTCTGCCTCTTCCCTCTTGGTACTCTCCTTTCTGCTAATTCCCAAGTCTCTGTGCCTTGTAAACTCTTGGTCTGGTTCTGCCATTTCCAGCTTTCTCAGCTGAGGTCAGGGAGGTGTGGTATCTAGAGGAGTATCCCTAGTAATTTGTGGCTGTACCTCAACCAAGACAGGAAAAGAAGCTGTATTGGTCGGGACCCTAGACTTGCAGGGACCCTGACATTCTGCTTCGTCCTTGTCCTCTGGTGACATGTGCTATATGCAGTAGGCTGGCATTCTCTTCCAAGCTGTGTGGACAACTACTGCTTTTTTCTGACTCCGCATGACTTACCACAGGAAGATTCCCATTGTTGTGCCTCACCTCATAGATCAGATCCTTGTTGGTGTGGGCACACGCCTTGTTCAAGTCCAAGTTTATTATTCCTCTTGGACAATGAGATCTGAACTGCTATCTTCTCCCTACTTCCAGGACAGAGACCCACAGTTGGGTAGCCTCCTTTATTTCATATTCTGCAGATTTTTGAATTCCTTCATTTCCCACTACTTGAAACAAAATACACCTTTAGTTAACCACCCATTTCCCCTTGATTTTGTGTAACCTGCTCTCCATAGAAGGGGAGTTAGAGAAAGATAGATAAACTAGAGAGAGAGCGAGAGAGAGAAAGAGAAAGAAAGAGAGAGAGGCTTCATCCAAAATAATGGTGGAATTTTATGTACTAATGACTGGTTACTTACTGGGAGGATTAGCAAGAGGGAATACAGACCCTCCTGTCCTCTTTCAAGTCACCTCATATAAATGGCTGGCTACTCTATTGCCAACCCAAACTGACCTGATAAAAACCTATTTAGTAAATTCACATTTATAAATGCCTTGCTCTAGGTTTCCTCCCATATCACAGGGTTTTTGCTAATTTTAAATGACATTGACTTTCACTGGAGATTAACAAGATATGAAGCAATCCCAATATTTTAATCAGGGAGGGGATGATTCCTGCTGAATAGCAGAAAAGGGGGTTCTTCTGGAAATCCATTTTTCATTTGTTTTCTCATTTGCACCCCTAGTTTAAAGAAAATTGACTTTTTAGAAGAGAGTGATAATTAAACTTTGAAAATACTACAATTGGTTGGCTTTACTGCTGTTTTGGAATACCAAGCACATACCCCAGCCAAGCGGAGCTCTGCCAGGGGAGGGGTTGGCATGACGGGGAGGAGCAGCAGTGTCATGCAGACACATTGGCATTAGAGTGCCAGCCCAGTTGGTGGGGAGGGGCCGAGAGGCGTGAGACCAGCTCTCTACAGCTCTTTTAAGTACTCTGGGAAAAGGTTGTACTCCTTTGAGACACTTCACAGTCTTTCTGCAAATGGAGAAATGGCCTGCTCAATTCAAATGAACTGCAAGAGCAGACTGATGGATGGTACGGAAATGCGTTATAAAACTTAGATTATAAAGAAATGGATTTCATCTCTAGCAATATGATACTAGATGGGCAGATAAACCCCTCTAGGTATAGAACAGATAAAAATGCTGGATAAAATACTTCAATATATATTTGTAAAGCATAGTTGAGCTCACAGTGAAGTAAGGGAAACAATTAAAGTCTAAATGACAAGAACACATTATTCTACAAGGGTAAGTAAGCATTACAGCTGATGATTGTCCTGAGGGCATGTGCTTCAAGGAAAACATCACATCTTCAAAGGCACCTACATGCAGACTACACTTCACCATGCATATTAAGTAAAAGCTCCAAGCTCTAGTATCCAAGATCCTGGGTTTTCAGACACTGTGAGGATGCACAGTGTACAGGTGATAAAGCTTGGAGCCTTAACAGGCTGGGAAGTTGGATTAGAAACTCTTGCATGAAGCTATAGTCCTCAAAGGACAACATGTTTGGTAGGTGAACTAGAACATAATCTGCCTTACAGAAGGAGAATTACCTGTCTCTGCCTTGTTTCAGCATGGAGTAAAAAGAAAAAGAAAGCAAGCTCCACTAAGAATTCCTATCTCATGTGCCTGCCTTTCAGCTTTGAGGGCAGAATTCATACCAACTGTGGTATTAAAATGAAAAGCAAGATACAAAGCACACAAACTCATCAGACATAATGAGCCTCTGGCTTGACAGTGGCCACATAAGCTTGGCAGAAGCAAAGGCAAACCTCTATGAAAAAACACACAATTCAGATTCCAAAATTTCTGTAAATAAAGTTTAAAGGAATTAGAACTTTTAGTTAAACATCACCAAATATACAAGAAAAAAAATCCATCATGAGTAAGAGTCAATAGAAACACCAAGCTATAGAGTCAGACCCACAAAGAATGCAAATATTGTAATAATCTGATACCAACATATGTTTTATGTATTTAAAGAAAGCTGAGAAGGATGAAAAAGTGTCAAAACATATGACCAGGAAGATTGGGGAAAAAGTAAACAAACAGAATACTTAGAAATTTAAAGAATAAAAATGAAATTAAAAAACTATATGTGCAGACTAAACAGCAGATTGGACACAAATGAAGAGAAAATTAATCTCCCAGAAAATAGATCTGAAGCAATTAGCCTGAATGAAGTTTAGAGAGGCAAAGGGATAGAAAATATGAAAGGGGTTAAGAGACACAGAAGACAATATTTAAAGATTCTGCATCTGTCTAACTGAAGTTCCAAAATGAGAGACTAGAAAGAATGGTGGAGAGGCAATATTCAAAGTAATAGCAGATGAAAAAATTTCCAGAATTGGTAGAAAAACTGTACACCTTGAATCGAACACCAAACTAGGACAGTACAAATAAGAAAATTGCAAGCTAATCTCATTCATGAACATATATATGAAATTCTTCACCAAAAAGTTCCAAAATAAATCCATCAATGTGCAAAGAAGATCATACATTATGACTGACGCTGCGCCATTTTTTTCTCTCCTAGCTCATTTTATCAGCTGGTGTGCATTTAAGTACCATATTTATGCTGATGATTTCAGCATAATGCTGCTTTGAGTTTGCACTCAAGTTCCAGAAAAAGAGAGTAGAAGGAATGGTGGAGAGGCTGTATTAAAGTACCAATTACCTAAGTATCACAGACATCCCAACCAAAATAAGTCCAAAGCAAAGCCCTTCATTTTTCCTCCCAAGACTGTTTCATTAGCCCTGGTTTTCTTCTGCTTTCACCCCTAGGTCTTTTTCTTGGTTGTTTCAAGTTCTTTTCCATTCCTTTTATCTAAACCATTCACATATGTTCTTCTCATCTTGAGTTCCTGCACCAAGACATTTTTCCTAACTTACCTCTTCCCTCCTCACAAAATCTGGGCTAGTTGGCCCTCCTATTCCTTCCATAGCTTCTGAAGTTTTCAGCATAGGACTTATCAAGGGGTGTTGCAATGGTTGTGTACTTGGCTGTCTCTCTCACTAGAAGCATCTTGAGACAGGGATTCTTGTTCATTGAGAGAACTTGTGCCTTGAGTACAGAGTCTAGCCCTTAGTTGTCACTTGCTCAGTAAATGTTAGTTGACTAACTGAATAAACAGAGTAGCATAAATGTTTTAGTCAAAGTATGCACAAGGCAATAAGGAACTAAGGAGAGAGATACAGGAATGTCTCCTATCCAGTCTGAAAGATGCAGCCCAGGAAATGTTTGAACTGAGTTTGCTAAGATATGTATAAGCTTTGACCATCTTGAGAGGAAAGACACAAGGGAAAAAGAACATTTTAGTTAAAGAAAACACCATGAGCAAAAACTAGTGGAAAAATGTAAGCAAATTACTTGGAGCTAAGAGTATTTGGAAAGCACAAAAAATGTCTCTGGAGAGGTGAGATTCTGAGATTCTCTGGAGCTTTGGAGGTCAAATCCCAAAGTCTGGCAATCCTCCTTGAAACAGGGGAGCCTCTGAAGGAAGTATAATGGGAAGCTTACATGGCCAGACTTTCGCTTCAGAAAGATAATTCTAGATGTAGCTAGGAGAATGACCCAGAGGTGTGGAATCGGACACAGGAAAACACGTTTTGTAGGACTTGAAGCCATCTAGTTGATAAATGGCAAGGGCTGAGTAATAACAGTGATGGTTATTAGCAAGGAGGGAGCCAATTGTTCTCAGAGTGCTGGGGGAAGGTGCTAGTATGGAACCAAAATATTCTGTAAGAACTGTCGTTTGGGGGATTATCCAGCTGTCAGCATGGTCACAGGCCTGGCTGGGGCTAAGCTGACCCTGTTTGTGTCTCTCTGGAGCCACTGCTGGAGTCGGCGGAGACATCTCCCCCTACTTCAGGAACCACTGGAGAAGGTCAGTCTGACTGATGGGATTCATATTCATTAAAAAGTTTACAAAAGCACAAGTCCTTGCTCAGAAAGGGAGAGATTACATCAACCTTCATCCTTTCTGTCGCTCATTGTTTTCTGCTGTTTGTATTACTGTTTTGGCATCAACCTTGGCTTTGAAGCTGAAAACAGACAGTGGCTACGTGTCAATATTCATTAAATATGAGAAGATAGATTAATCCTCAGGAATCTAATTTTGATGTTAAACCTGAAACTCATGCAGGCTTTTCTTGCCTTTTTGTGGAAACTGGTGACTATTAAAGATAGGTTATGCCTGATAGGTTGATTAAACAGCATTCCCTTTCATAATCTTCCTTTTTCATAATGTTTTAGAAAATACTAATTTATTAAGCAAACATAGTAATCTTCACAGACTGTTATCTAAATATTTAATTTGCATAGCAAATCATACATCTGATAGGGCAGGATAAATGTGATTAAATTCATTAATATAGATATTCCAAGGTGAGTGTTTTCCTTGCTGTGATGTTTTTTGATTCAGATTTGAATTAGAGCACATTGGCTTTTCATGTCACACATTACAATTTCTTCTGTCCTTTATGGCAATGTTATCAATATAGCTAAACAGTCACACACTGGCCACGGAGTGGTGTGTACCTTCCAGTTCTCAGGAGGAGGCCAAGTGAGTGTTGGGGATTTAGACAAATGGATTCCAGGGGCTTCATCACAGGAGTAGTTTTGCATAGCACAGTTTTGTGCGCTTTCCTGTACCTAGCTTTCCTGCACCTAGCTTTCCTAACAGGATGGGTCAGCCCTGGAGGCCTGTTAGGAGACCAGGCCACCAGATGGACTCCAGAGGAAAATAATCCTTTGACTAAATGAGTGTTCAGGAGTCCAGAAGAAGACTAAGACTACTATATTACATCATGTCACCAGCTATAGAAAAAGGTTGACTACAAGAGAAAAATGTATGGGTGGACATTTGCTAAAGGAGTGTACTTTACAAATGAAGTGGTTTTTACTGAGAACAGCAAGCCATAGAGGTTAAAGGGATGGACTTTGGATGCAGACTTCCTAGTTCCAAATCTATGCCTCAATTTTCTCCTTTGTAAATGGAAATCTTAATATTATCTCTTGTGTAGGCTTGCCATGAGGGTAAAATGAGTGAATGTATATAGAGTGCTTAGAAATTGACTGTCACAACATAACCAAGTTTTCTCCTTTGCCCATTGGTGTCTTGTCCTCTAGCACAGGGTCCAGCCAATTGTAAGCACTCAATGTGCCTAAATTCAACTCACTGTACACACTCCCTGGACATTTATTAAGTGCCAGACCTGGGCCAGGCACTATGATAATGATGAATAAGACATATGGTCTGCCTCAAGAAAGCCAAAGTCTAGTAGAGAAGACAGACACATAAATGATAGATTCTATTCTGTGTGATGAAAGCAATAACAGGGGCAGATACGGTGACAAATTCCAGAGGTGGTTAGTGGGGAGACGCAGTTCTGATTTAGGAGGTTTATAAAGGAAATGGTTTACATGGTTTCTAACTACTATGTTGGGTTTTGAGGTGTGATTAGGAGTTGGATTATCAGGAGTGTAAGTGATAAGGGAGAGTAAAAGAGTTAAAGAACTCGGGTATAACACAAACAGGAAACCAAACACCGCACGTTCTCACTCATAAATGGGAGTTAAACAATGAGAACACATGGACACAGGGAGGGGAATAACACATACCGGGGCCTGTCAGTGCGTGGTGGGGCCACACTGGGGTGATGAGGGGAGGGAGGGCATCAAAAAAAATAGCTAATGCATGTGGGGCTTAAAACCTAGGTGAGGGTTGATAGAGGCAGCAAACCACCATGGCACATGTATACCTATGCAACAAACCTGCACATGTATCCTGGAACTTAAAGTAAAAAAATGTAATAAATCATTTCGCATTCCAAAAAAAAAAAAAAACCAACTCAGGTATAGAATAATGAATATGGGATGAAAATATGCCAATTCTTTCATCCCTTTTGTTGTTTCTTTGCTTTGGCCATGAAATTTATGGTTCGGAGTCTCCCCAGTTCCTAATCTAAGTTTGGAAAGAATCACATGCCTAGTGAAAGCATCAAACTGGAGAATCCCCTCCTATTCTGGGAACTGGCGAGCTGGTGTTCAGCTGCGTGCACTGCTGTTTATAGACCACTGGCTTGTCTCCAACAGTCGAGTCTAGACTTGGTCCATTACTTTGCTTCTGAGACAACTTTCTGGCCAAACCTAATCAAGAAATTGCATATCAATTCCAAACCCTGAACTATTCAGAGCTTTGTTCTTCTGGAAGAAATGGGATGGAAAATATTTGAGAATTTATGGATTTCCAAATATAACCACTTCCTTTGCTGGAGGGGGCTAGAGAATGGGAGTAACAATTTTCACAATCACCTTCTTCATTTCTTCTGCCCTTTAGTCACTTGCCTGTCTCATAACATACTATCATACTGAGAAATGGATTAAAAATACACTTCGATTCCCAATTCATTAAAATTAAATGTGTCACATCTTACAAGTGAAAGTACAATTTTCCGATGGAAAATGAAAACATTTTTCCCTCATATTTTGCTATTACTGTCCCCACAGTCTCACAGTTGACAGTCTTTATTTTAAAAGGCTGCTTCACACAGATATGCACAGAATTCATATTGGAAGCACCAGGAACAGAGAGGAAATGTATGGGGGTACTTTCCGAGGAGCAAGGTTGTGTAAAGGACCACTGAGCTGACTATAAGAACCACATTTCTTTTCTGATGGTCTTGCCTGGCTGAAGGATGGATCACTTCCTTAAGCTGAATCGGCATAACCAAAGCATGCTCTTAAATTTTAAATGATGTGTATTGTTTCTAGGCTGGTTGTATTTTATGTCCTTGCTTCTATCTACTGGCCAAAGGAGAACACAGAACTATCCATTTTCTTCCTTAGATCTCTTCCTGCTCTTAGATCCTCAGTCTTAATGATACCATCATCTTCCCTAGTGAGAAATCTGGGAGCTAGCACACATTTATAGTTGTCTTTAATCTCTTGACCTAATTTTCACTGTTATTTCCACCTCCTTAACTTTTTTTTGTTTGATATCTCTCTCTTTCATGTTCCTCTTAGTGAACTGTGTATATAGATGAAGACCCTTAATTGAGAAAAAAACCCCCAATTTCTACAGCATATTTCAAAACATTCCTCATCTGAACTTTTGTAGGACCCTGTAGGATTTCCTGCTTTTGTTCTCATACTTCCATCCCAGATTTGTAACACTGATCGTGCTTTGCACTTTAGTGGCTATAGGACCAAGTTAAAATTTCTTAGCATGAAATAGAAGGCCTTTAGTCATCTGGCTCCACCCTTCTTTCTAATGCCTCCTAGTTTCTCTTCATGCCTTTGCTTATGTTCTTCCTGCAACTTGATGTCCCTTTCTCCTCTAATATCTTTGTTAAACCCCTTCAACTCATCTATGAATTTTCTTAAATTACATGTCGAGCTATGTCAAAGGCAGGACATAGCTTACTCAAAGTGGGTAACTTGAGAGTTTAGTAAAGAGATTATCTATAAAGACGTAGACAGGATGTGGGGAAATCACAAACGATAGGGTAGTAAGTACCTGAGGCTCAAACAAGGGGCTGCCATCTGCCCCCTCCCTGGGCAAGGGAGCTGTTACCTGAACCCAGAGACACTTAACAACACCCCTTTCTGCTCACTGCCGCCTTCGCCCCCATGTTCTTCGTTCCTGTCTTCACTTCCTCCCCCTAGTTTGTCAGTCACTTCCTCAAAGGACACTGATGTCCAGAATCCCAAAGTTTCAAACCATTATCCAGCTCCCTTGAAGTATTAAAAAAGACACAAGAGAAACCACTTCGTATGAATAACTCATTTCTCTCTGGTTTCTACACCAGGTCCTAGCTACACTTCTGCTCTGGTTAGGTGAACAGAACCATTTGTGAACTTTGAGTTTCTTCCCCTGTGATCCTTCACACCTAGAACCTAGAGCAGAATCATCCCTTCAGTGGCCTCCTAGCTGTTTCCTTTCTGGGTTCTACCACAGTTTCCTACTTGGCCCTCATAGGCTGAAGGCATTCCAAGAAGAGTTCTCCCTCGCCTAAAATGGATCATCTGCAAACAAATGAAGAGAGGATTCCCTCCTCATTTCAATCATCCAAGGTCCATGTCCAATGTGTCCTATATGGGGACTTGAGTTGGTCTCCCCGGTATGCTAGATGCACATCTGAACTCTACCAAGTTTAGGTTGTAAAGGGGGAGGCTGAGGGCTTGGAACAAAATTTTGATGAATGGAGAAAAGAGGGTCTTGATAAGAAAAAGTAAAACAAACTTCCTTGCATAGTTTAATTTGTGGGTGGAGCACCTTAGCATGACTCTGGATGTGAGTTTCCCAGTTTTGGTGAGAACTAAAGCTCCCTGAGAATGTCACTGAATTTTCATATACTTTAGATTCTTTTTTAATTTTTATTATTTATTTATTTATTTATTTTACGACTTCCATCATTAAAGTCAACAATATTAATTAGGCCCTTATTTTCAAAAATCCTTTTCCTATGGGCTGTCTTCAGCACACAAAAGCCATATGTCAGCAGTGTCTACAGTGATGAAACTCAAGTCTTTTTTCCATGAAATAGGATACTGGTATGGAGGTGGAAGAGTCAATGTGGTTGACCACAGAGAGAGAAAAGGTGTAATAAACCCCTGGTGCAGGTATTCTAACCCTGGGATGTGGGCTGTGAACTTCCAGTTCCTTCCCTATAATAGCTCTTAATATACTTTATTGTAATTGCCTTTTTAATGTCTGTCTCTCTTACTAGATTATATGCCCTTGAGGGCAGGGAATTTGTCCTATTCATCATTGGCACCCTAGTATTTAGCACAGTGCCTAATGAAGAGCAGATACCCAACAATTATTTGTGGGAAAAAATGGCTTCCTGTTGTTTGAAGAACATCTCTGTGCAAACAGGAGGCCCTCACTCTATTCAGTAAATGGGACCAAGTCTAGAGTGTCCCGGGTGTGGCCATGGGAAGGAAGATTCTTTGATTTCTTCTGACTGTCATGGAGTGGGTAAGGCATGTAAGTTATTTTCATATACCCATGTAATAAGACCTAGGCAGATGCCACCTATTTATTTTGATTTGAAGACTCTTGCAGTCTTAAAATACCACCTCTTACCACTTGTGTTTGTTAGTAATTATCAGCCTCTGTCAGAATAAAACTGTGTTATGCAGTAGAAACACAATGATTCAGCCTAAGGTATGGACTTCCCTGGACTTGTTAACTCTTAACAGTTTGTTAGATCAGCTGGAATCAGATATGGACTTGGAACACAGAGTGGCTAAGTTTTGATAAAAGTGAGGGAAAATGGAGAACTCTTATATTGCTCCTCAGTTTAGAGTGAGCGTAAAGGAAGGCAGTTCTGTGGGGACTGGAACCCTTTATTGAGCTGGTCCTCTGACCAAGCTGGAGTGTGCTGTCACAGCATAGCTGATCTGGAAAAAAACACCTCAGATGGGGTAACTAGAGAGTCAGGAGGAAGAAGGATGAGGGGAGGAGTCTGCAAATATTTCAAATCTTCCCAGGCATTCTTCTGGGAAATATATAAGATGAGGCAAGTTAGAACATGTGGCTCTGCTTCAGACATTAATGGCCCTCAAAACACACATCGAGCACTTCATAAGCCCAGGAGGGAAACTGATGGCTGAAATGGGTCCAGTACAGATCAAAGTGAGTGTGAAGACCTCCTCAATATCTTCAAGACACTGGTTTGGATGATTGTAGGATATGCATGGGCATGTAAGACACCATCCTTCCCCCGCAGGAATTTTACAGTATAGTTTTGAAGACTTCATAACAAAATATGAAACCAACCACTTCTTTGCCTTGTACATAAAACTTATCAATCTTTGCTCAACCAATAACATAGACCATCTGCCTTCCAGACACTTGTCAGAGAGAATAACCTCAAATCGTCAACTCTCTAACCCCTATCAGAATTCAATCTGAGAGAAGAGATACTTAGGGAAGATAGTCTCTAAGGAATGGTTTTCATATTATTATTATTTTTTGCAACAGGTTTTTTCTTCTAATGATATCTTACCTGGAAAGGCAGAACAGGAAATAGAGAAAAGTGGAGGTGTGCTAATTGAAGGGGGCAAGAGACCCCTAAAGTCCCTCAGCCCCTCGTTGGTCCCTGAAGCACCTGTATGTGACTCCACTGTCCCTGAAGGGTGCACTTTGGAAACCACAGGTCTAAAGGAAATACAAGATCATTACTCCTCCACATGTTCTGTCTTTGTAAGCATTCAGTGGAAAGCTACAACCAGGACTCATTTAGCTTGCAATGTGCAAATTTGCCTTCTTGAGTTATGCCCTTAGCTTACCTTGAGGGTGAGAGTAAGATCAGTCTTATGGAATTTTTTTCTCTTTATATATTTTTGAATTGACAGAAAATATGAAAAGTATGTGACTTTTGTAGTTCAAAAAAAGTAGAAATGGATGATGTAATAAAGGTAGAAATGGATGATGTAATAAAAGTAGAAATGCATGATGTAATAAAAGCAGAATTTTAGAAAAAATGGGCGTAATCTAAGGTAGAAATATTAGAGACTGAAAGCAGAGAGAAGTTTGGAAGTTGGTGTTGTCAGCCCAGAGTGACACTATAGACACCTAGACCAGAGTGGTGACAGGTACAAGATGGAAATCATTTAGCATGAGGATAAATGAACAGGGAAATATCAGAGGCAGCAGAAGGACAGAAGAACAGAGGGGCCATGGTAAAATGGCAGAGGGTATCTATGGGGAAATCCTGAGGGATTTGATCAGTGGGGTTTGTATAAAAAGAAGATAATCACCGTCCTTTAGAAGTCAGAATCAGAGGGAGCCGTAGCTGGTAAGAAGAGCTTGCTTCCTTGTGTCAGGAGGGACATGGAGGTCAAGGGGATGAGAATGCTTGTACACTTGGAAGTGGTAACCACACATGCTCACTGGGGATTCTGGTCCTACACATAAGATGCTTCCCTCCAAAACTCCTCCCAAATGAGAGAGCTGCCCACATCCCCAGACCCTCCCTGAATAATGCATTCTGACCTGATTCTAATGATTCAGTAAAAACGGTAATCATTTACATCTGTATACAGAGTGGATGATACATTTCTCCAAAGGGTTTTCACATACATTCTCTTGTTTCACTCTTCCAATCATGCTGTGAGGGAAGAATTGCTGGTTGTGCCTTGATTTCCTGAAAAAAGATACAGACAAAAAGTTACATAACACACTTCCTAGGTAGTGGTTGACTTGTGTCTGGGACCTGGGTCTTTTTTTTTTTAGATGGAGTCTTGCTTTGTTGCCCAGGCTGGAGTGTAGTGGCGTGATTTTTGCTCACTGCAACCTCCACCTCCCGGGTTCAAGCAGTTCTCCTGCCTCAGCCTCCCAAGTAGCTGAGATTACAGGCACCCACCACCATTCCTGGCCAATTGTTTTGTGTTTTTAGTAGAGACAGGGTCTTACCATGTTGGTCAGTCTGGTTTCAAACTCCTGACCTCAAGTGATCCGCCCACCTTGGCCTCCCAAAGTGCTGGGATTACAGGCGTGAGACACCGTGCCCAGCTGCAACTTGGGTCTTTTGCCTGCAGCCTCGCCTCAGTCTACCCTCCCCACTGGCAGGCTCTCCAGTAGGGCTCTGCATCCCTGTCTGTCTACAGGTGCACAGGATGTATGACTCTTGAAATCATTCAGAGTTTCTGCTCTGTTTGGTAGTCTGTACATCACCTTTCCAGACTTGTCTGAATTGGATATTGATGTTGGCCACTTGGCTCGAAGGGCTGTGTTTCATTTTTCCAATGTCTCAATTTTATTCATTTAGCTGGTATCTTGTCTCTTCTTATCCATATTTTATCCACATTAGCACCACCTTGTGTGTCTGAGCTCTCACTTGATATGCACCGGCAGGTGTGGTCTGCATGCTGATGCCTTTGAGGATGTCTTCTTTGAAGTTTCCTGTCCTCCCATTCTGGATATGTTTTGCTTGTTCTGTGGCCTGACTCTCATTCTTGTCAATGGACTTATGGTGATGTCCTATATATTTTGTGTAAATGTGACCTTTGTAATGTTTTAAAATTGGCCTCTTTTACTAATGAGTGATTCCTCTTGTTTGTGAAGTAGTATGTGATTAGCTGGTTAAAAATACACACACACATATAGTGTATATATAGAATATTTAGTATCTATTATATAGTATATATAATATGTGTGTTCATATTTATAAGTGTATCTATGTGACTATCCAAGTATCCAAACTATTTATCTGTCTGTACACATACACACACATGTACATATATTATATTCAGGATTAGGTCCTGAAATCTAGATCTAAAAGGTCGCTAAAAGTAACCTTAACCTTAACTATGAAGTGTCTGGGAGACAGGGGTCCATTTGGCCTATCCAGTCTGCTGAGGGGGTTAGTTTTGCAAAGGAGAATTGTTTACTTAGAAGCACTGTTTTAGACATAATAGTGATCTTAGAGATCATTGAATCTAAACTCTCATTTTGTAGCTAAGAATGCAAAAGTTATGGGTTTTGCTTGAAGACACCCAGCTCACTATGAATTATAACTCAGCTGGGATTAGAGCCTGGGAGCCTCCTAATTCCCACTCTGGTTCCCTTTCTTATATCCCTTTGTCTCTTCCTTGCATATATCTTTGTTTTCAGGAAATATAATAGTTCACAAGAGAAATTAAAGTTGGAGCTTGGCGTCATCATTCCATAGCATTTTATTGTGGGAATTGTTATAAATGATCATGTTTGACCCTGAATTCTCCTGAGACCGCAAAGTGTCCAGGGACATAGAAAAGAGAGGCAGAAAATTAAAAGCCTTGTAGGTTAAAAGGCACGTTTTCAACATCGTAGCAGAAAACAGGGGCTTGGGGTCTACATCTAGTCTGAGGCACGCCTTCCCTAACCTTCAGTTTATGAAGGACCCAGCACCACCTTCTCCTTTCACCTTTCTATTTCCCCACCAACCCCTGGGTATTGGGGCCAACCAGGAGTTGTGCAAGTATAAGTCACTTTGCTTCACAAAAGGGATACAATTACCAAACCGTCTTCTGTTTCCACTGTCCTGGGGATGTCTTTTTGCAGTCATCCTGGGCCAAGAGGAGATTATGGCATTGGATAGTTAGATTTGCTCTATGTTGAGACAACACTTGATTTATGTAATTGGGCCAGACACCTGGTAAAATCACTGAATAGAAACCAAGTTGTTTGAACTGATTGGTGTGTAGAGCAACTGGTCATTTGAATCAGAACTCTCAGCCTAGCAGTTCGGTGCTATTATAATACTGCAAATGTAATACTACAGAACAGCAAACTGAGCCTTGCCTTCATACAATTTTAAAGAAATAATAAAACATATGCCCATAAACTTGCATAGAAAGTTTGCAAGGGAATTCTTTCTAAATGAGCTTGTTGGTGGGGATTTTTTACTCTGGAGAGAGAAAGTCAAGATGGGAAACCTGTGACTGACACAGTGCTAACTATGTGCCTGAACAGGGATGAAGTGGGTAAAAGGCAGGCAGCTGGTGCTTTCCCATAGCCATGAGGATTCTGACCATTTAGACCATTTCTTTATTTATTTATTGCTTGGAGACAGGGTCTTGCTCTGTCACCCAGGCTGTAGTGCAGTGGTGAAATCATAGCTCACTGCAGCCTTGAACTCCTGGGCTCAAGAGAGCTTCCTGCCTCAGCCTCCTGAAGTGGCTGGGACTACAGGCACATGCCATCATGCCGGGCTAGTTTTTTTTAAAAAAAATTTTATAGAGATGGGACTCTCTTTGTGCCCAGGCTGGTCTCTAACTTCTGGGTTCAAGCTGTCTTCTTGCCTTGGCCTCTCAAAGTGCTGGGATTATAGGCATGAGCTACCATGCCTTTCGACTGGATGTCCTGGTCACCAACCAACTTGTAACTGTGAAGTGACCCTTTGGTCCAGCTAAATGAGATGGACTGGTGATACACACAAGCATTGTCAAGGCCTCCTATTTTTGAAGTTTTGTGGATAGAGCGGGTCTGAACTTTGTTCCTGCCTTGTGGTCTTAGAACAAAAACACCTAAGCAGTCTCTGTGTGAATTACCTGAACGCAGTCGAGTTGTCTCCATGACCAACTAGCCATAAGACCATTACTCTCTGTACTTGTTAAGAACATTTGTCTTTAATTTATTAATTCACCTACTAAACTCTAAACTTTGAAATAATTTTAAACTTACAGAAGAGTTACATATTCTCTCTCCCTCCCTCCTTCAAATACTCTGGTATGTATTTCCTAAAAAGAGCATTCTCTAATATAACCACTGTACACTGTGTAAATATCCCCTTTCTCACTAAAGTTTCACCCACTAGATTTGCATCTATTGATGATTCATCTACTGATGCCTTATTTATCTTTGGACGATCAATTTAGTAAATACTATGTTTCTATTATTGGATTAGACACATATGTGAATACAACTCACTCTCTAACCTCAGTCTATTAGAAAAAACAGACACGTAAACAGATACATTACAGAGTAACAAGTGCAACCGAGACAACCAAAATATAGTTCAGAAGAGGTCGGGATGAAACCTCTCTGGGCAGAGAGGTCAGGGAGAACCTCACAGATGAGGTGATTTCTGGAACAAATATCTCCAATTAGAGCTGGGGACATGTTCTGGGTCCTATACATTATTATGGCGATAAGAAGTTCTAGCTATTCTAAATTTAAGACATCTATACTTCCTGCATTTTTAGTCTCTACATTTCTAAGTGTTTTTAAACTTTTTGACCTCTATCCACAGGAAGAAATACATTCCACATTACACAGTCTCCAGTAAGCAATTACAAATTCTCTTGAAACAAAGGGACAAACTAGAAAATCTCAGCAAAGAAATGTAACTTATAAAAAGGAATTAAATGGAAATCATAGAATTGAAAAAGTACAATAACTGAAATAAAAGCCTTGCTGAACGAACTGCATAGTAGAGTGGAGATGACAGAGGAGAAACTCCACAAACTTGAGGAAAGATAAATAGAATTTACCAAATATAAACAATAGAGAGAAAATAGCCTGAAAATAAAGATGAACAGTCTCAGGGACACATGGGACAAAACCGAAAGAGTAACATTTGTCTCATCAGCATTCCAGAAAAAAAGGAGAGAGACAATGGAACTGAAAAGGCATTCAAAGAAATGATGGCTGAAAACTCTAAAATATGGCAAAAAGATATAAACCTATATATTCAACAAGCTGAATGAATCCCAAGTAGGATAAACACAAACAAATCCCTGTTAAGGCAGTGTAATTATACTTCTGAAAACTAACACATCTTGAGGGCAGCCAGTGAGAAATGATACACTGCTTATACCACCTATTTCAGTAGATAGTGTGTTTCTACTCTAAAAGCATGAAGGCCGAGAAGGAAGCGGTATAACATTTTTCAGGTATGAAAAGGAAAGAATTGTCAGCTCTGAATTCTCTATCTGGTGAAAATGTCCTCCTCAAATAAAGGGAAAATAAAGACATTTGCAAAAGAAGCAAAACTAAGAGAACTTCTTGCTAACACACCTAACCTAAGGAGTAACTAAAGAAAACCAGTAACATAATCCATAAAAGGAAAACTGATAAATCAGACCTTATCAAAATTTAAAACTTTTGCTCTATGAAAGACCTTTTTAAGAGGATGAAAAGGTAGTCTACAAACTGAGAGAAAAAAATTATAAACCATGTATATGACAAAGGCCTAGCCTCTGGAATATATATATAATGTTTATATATTTTATGAATAGATACATACATATACGTATGTATAAAATACCCTCTAAGCCAACATTAAGAAACGATATGATCCAAATAGAAAATGGGTAAAGCACTGAAGAGGATGTGCAGATGGCAAATAAGCACAGGAAAATATGTCCGACATCATTAGCCATCAGGTAAATGCAAATTTAAACTACAATGAGAAATACAGAATATCTAAAACAAAATCAGTGACAGCAACAAATGCTGAGAAGGATGCAGAGAAACTGGATCATTCCTACATTGCTAATGGGAATGTAAAATGGTATGGCCATTCTGAGAAACAATTTTGCAGTTTCTTATTAAATATGCAACTATCTTATGACTGGGCAAATGTACACTTGGGAATTTATCTCAAAGAAATCACACTGGTTTTCACACACAAACCTATGCACAAATGTTCACAGCCATTTTATTAAAATAGCCTAAAATAGGAAACAACACATCCTTTAACAACTGGACAATTAAACTCTGGAACACTACTCAGCCATAAAAAGGAACAAAATATTGATAAACACAACCATACGGCTGGATCTCAGGGGTAATAGGCTGAGTGAAGAAAAAAAGCTAATCCCTAAGATCACATACTGTATGGTTCCATTTATATCCTATTCTCAAAGTGACAAAATTGTAAAAATGGAGAAGAGGTTAGTGTTTACCAGGGGTTACTAAGGAGGTGGCAGTGGAAAGCAGGTGCGTGTGGTTAAGAGTAACATGAGGGACTGTTGTGATCAGACTGCTCGGTATTTTATGGTATCAATGTTGGTATTCTGTTGTGATATTGTACTATCCTTTTGCAAGATGTTCCCATCAGGAGAAATCATGCAAAGCGTACGCAGGATCTCTCTGTATCATTTTGCGCAGCTGCATGTGAATCTGTATCTCAAAATAAAAATTTAATTAAAAAGTGTACAAGAACCTTTAAAAATCCCGGATGCCTGGATCCCCTAACATATCCTTCCTTTCAGACTGATACAGTTGACCAGGGGTAGGGGTTTGTATAACCCGATTTTTAAAAGTAGTGAGGATAGAGAACCACTGGCCTGAATTATGAATTGGCTCAGGTCACATGTCTGGGAGACAGCCACATCTAGTCACGAGTTAATGTTCTTTCTTCCTCCAGCTGTGTCTCTGGACTGCGGTAAGCTTCCCAAGTGCATGGCCCGCGCCTGTGATCACCAGTACAGCGCCTCGCTCTGTGCAGAGGCTGCAGATCTTTTCAAAGTGCTGCTGCTGCTGAAGATGACGGGACGCTGCTGGTGGTGGGTATGGTGGGAACGTAGCATCTTCGATCCAATTCCATTCCTATTTCACTCTTCGGGTTCATCTGAAGAATGAAATAATGAAATTTCCATGACTATTTTCATATTGGCTCTGCAGGGAATCTGAGAACGGAATAGGATAGACATGCATGCTGCCTTCTCTTCTTGCATAAATCACAGCTTCTGGCTTATCCATTCTGAGCATATGTTTGGTAACAGTTATGAGTTGAACATATGTTGTTTTAGGAGATTATTTAAATCTTACTCTAAATCCAAAAGAATCTTGTCTGAATATAAAGAGGCCTACAAAGCACTCTGAGTAACCAGAAGTGGTGTCATGAATTCTATCCCAATTGTATGGAACCATGTTCAGGCCTTCTGAATGTAATGCTTGTCAGTTTCGTTGGTCCAGGGCCTTTAGGAGAAGATATTTTACTGATGTGGTTGGCTATTACTTTTAATTGTTAGTAATTAGAATTAATTAGAATATTTGTTTCATTATAATCCAAATGTATAGCTGTTAGGAACAGATAAAGATGTTCTAGAGGTGTTGATTGAGCCCAGGAATCATACAGCAGCTTTTTTCTTTTAGTGCCTGTCATGGATCAGGCACTCTCTGGGCACAGGGTTGTAAAGATAGATACCTAACAGCTTACTGGGATGCAATAGAGTTCTCCTATTTTGGGAACAAATATATCTTTATAAAAATGAAAATTATCCTCAGGCAAAATGAGTTTTCTGGCATGTTGTATTGATTGGTTTTTAGCTTCTCTTTAAATACTATAGCTTTTTCTTTTTCGTTTTCCTCTTCTCATTTAAACCCAAGGAGCAAATTCCATGCTGGCTTGTGCAGTCCTCCATCTCCAAAACCCCTCACGGTGCTTGCCACACACGCACCCTGCCGCTCCCGCTTTCCAGTCCTCCGTCCCACGTCCAGACAAAATCTCCGTCGTGCACTCCCTCCCCACACGAGCAGGGGAAGAGGCCTTTCATCTCCTGTCCACAGCTCATTCTATCACCCTGAATGTACCCCATCCTGTCCTGTCTCCTCTGTGGCTTTGCTTCATCAGTTTTCTCCTCTCTCTCTTATAACTTCAACCTTTCCTGCTCCTTCTTCAAAAAAAAAAAAAAAAAAAAAATTGACTCTCTCTTTTTCTAAATGGAATTTTTGGATCTCTTTAATGCTCCCTCTAGCTACTGACCTATTTCTTTTCTTTGTCCTTTCTCCTCAAAATTTCACAAAACAGTTGTCTTAAACTCACTGCCCTTGCTTCCTAATCTTCCATTCACTCCTCAACCCATTGCAGTTTGGCTTCTAACTCCCTGAATTTGCTGCAACTGACTTCTGTCCATGGGGATGCTTCTACTTAGAGTGCAGTTTCTCTTAAGGCCTCCACCACAAAACTTTCTCTCAACCTCCCAGTTGCGTTGGGTGCGCCTCTGTGGCCTCCATGGACATATCTTTTTCAGGGTGATTACTACTCCAGTCCTTTCATGAAACTCTAAGACTTTTAAAAGCATCTTTGTCTAACCCCTAGGCAAGTGTCTAATGAGGTAAACATTCAGTACATGTTTGTTTATTGAATGAATCAATAAATGAAATGAATAGAAGACTCCCAAATCTACATCTATAGCCCAGTTCTTTTGCACATACTCTTGAAACATACAGACAACCATGTATCAAATATGTTTTATCAAAATGTCAAACTCAAGATAGACAGCACTGAAAGCATCATCTTCTCCTGAAAACTGATTTGACTACTGATGTTAATAGCGCCATCATCAATTTCATCAGCCAAGAAAAAAAATCAGAGTCTTAGACTCTTCTCTTTCTCCCACCCACTTACTTAAATCATTCACTAACTCACACCAGTTTATCCTTCTAAATCGATTTCAAAACCATCCTCTCTTCTATTCTTACTGCCATTGCCTTAACTTAAAGATACATCATCTCACACCTGAACAATTTTAATAGCTTCCTAACAGGTCACTCAGCAGCCATTATCTTCTCTTCTAATTCATTATCCCCACTTCCTTGTCAATTCTGATTTAAAACTCAGATTTGACTCTTTTATTCAAAAACTATTTACTGAGTACCTACATAACTCTGGATACTTTTTAAGGCACTAAGCATACAGAAGTAACCCAAACCAACCAAGCCTTTGTCCTCAAGGAGTTTACCCCTACTAAGATATAATCATATTTCTGCCCTCTAAATTAGCTTTCACCAGACAATTGACTGCATAAGAATATAAAGAAATCTCAAAATGATACACAAGGTCCGTCACCATCCAGCTAGGTAGTTCTCAACTTACGGTGTGCATTTGAATCACTTAGGTTCTTGTTAAAAATGTATCTTTATGATTTCCTTCTTAAGAGGGTCTGTCAGCCAGGGGTGGAGTCTCTGAATTTTTAATTAGACTCCCAAATGATTCTGATACAGGCAGCTCATGAGTCACACCTTGAGAAACACTTCTCTATTTTGTCTACCTTTTCAACCTCTCCTCCTGCCACTTCTCTCTGTTCATCGTATGTTTCAATAGTATCAAACTATTTTAGCTTCCTCACCACAGTGTGATATTTTTTACCTCTCTGCACCCACCTATGCTGGTTGTATTAGGCTAATTCACACCAGCTGCTGTAACAACAACAACAACAACAACAACAACAACAACAAAATCACAGGGACTTAAGTTGATGGAGATTATTTCTCATTATCCAGTGTGGGTATTCCTGAATATATTTTCTAGGTGGCCTTCCTTGAAGTGGTTACTCTGGGATCTAGGCTCTTTCTATCTTGTTCTGTTGTGTTAGTCCATTTTCACACTGCTATAAAAAATACCTGAGACTGGGTAATTTGTAAAGGAAAGAGGTTTAATTGACTTCCAGTTCCACATGGCTGGGAGGCCTCAGAAAACTTACAATCATGGTGGAAGGTGAAGGGGAAGCAAGCTTGGACCTTCTCACATGGTGGCAGGAGAGAGAAGAGTGAAGAACAACTTTCAAACTCTTATGAAACCATCAGATCTTGTGAGAACTCACTATCATGAGAACAGCATGGGGGAACTGCCCCCATAATCCAATTACTTCCCACCAGGTTTCTCCCTCGACACCTGGAAATTACAATTCAAGATGAAATCTGGGTGGGAACAAAAGCTTAATGGTATCACTTGCCAATTCCTGGACTCCAAGGTGCCCATATGATGGGAAAAGAATATGAGGAAGGAAGGTCCATGGGGTACTTAACGATCACAAACTGGAAGGGACACACATTACCTCTGTTCACATGTCATTGGCCAGAACAAGTCACATGGTCTCACTCAACTGCAAGGAGGCTGGGAAATGTGGTCCTGGCTGGGAAGCTTCTTCCCAACAAAACTCCACCCACAAACGTGTAGTGATCAGAAAGATATCCCTGCTACCATCTGCCCCTCTGGTCACTAAACATCCATATGCTCCCTTATTCCCACACACAATACAATTCATTCCCCTCCCAACAAAGATCTGACCCAAAGTATCCAGTCAGTGTATCTAGCTCAAAGTCCACAATTTCTGAGTGATGTGTAGTCTCTCCATGAGTTGTGAATATTCCCTCTCTTGGCTTAGCAACTTGTATACTAAAAGGACAAGTTCTCCTTCCCACCCCACATCCAATATTTAGTGATAGAGCACAGATGGGATAACTTCAGGACAGGATCCTGAAAAGGAAGGATGCCAGACACAACTCAGTTACTGGTCCTTAGCAGTTATGGAATGACAAGCATTTTGAAGGCCCCCTACCTTGACAATGAGTGAATTTTCTTATTTGGGTCCTGATAGTGCTCTCTGGGGGTAGCTCCCTAGTTGTTATTCTTCTTTGCCCCTGGCTCTGTCCTTGGAGAGATTTTTCTTCCTTTTGCATGTCTTCCTTGGCCACCTCTGAAGAGGCTGCTGGAAAGCATGCCCTCCCTGGGGAATGCATAACATTTTCATCCTTCTTCCTGCTTACAAACTAGAGGATCCAAAGGGTATTGTACCATTGAAATAGTCAAAGCTTTTGTTTAGCAATGAAATTTCTTTGAAACTTGGTAGTCTTCTGATTGATTTTCTTCTAGTCAATTCCAGATGCATGTGAGTACACTAGAGGATTAGACTAACACTCAACACTGATTTATTTCATTGCATTTTCTCCTCCATGCCTCTTTCTATTTCAACCTAATGACGAAACTTAGCCACGTTAAGACTGTTTGAAACTATGGATGGAATAGGTAGTATCTTAATATAATCTTTGCATTGAGTCACTTTAATCAGCTGAAAGGTTTTACATGTCACTCAGAACTCTTTTAATTTTTAAAATTCTAATTTCTTAGCTTTGGCGTCTTGAAATAGTCAAATTTTCAAACATGTGAAGTCTCATATATTTGCTGTCTCTCTATCATTTCATTTTTGCTTGCAGGTCAGACAATTCCAAATCAACCAACACAACTCACTAATGCTGTTTTTCAACCTCTTCTCTTAGAGCTGTAGACTAAGTAGTAATACCTGCCTCCTAGTTCACCATATGAAAAAGTTTAACCAGATGTTTCGTTTCTATATTACATGAACTACCATTTTTCCAATCTCTGATATCAATTTTCTTGCTACCCAAGAGCCAAGCTCATGTCACGTTGCTCAATTTTATTCTTTAATAAATATAAAACTCCAATCACCCTAGTCTTCACTAGCCTGAAGATCCCAGTCAGAGCCATTGATGATGTCTCTAATACCACTGGATCATGTTCACAATCATTCATGAAGAATCTGTAGAGCCCTAGAAGGCCTTAATCATACCTTGAAGTTACAGTGAATTGCCAAGCAGGTTTACTTTGCACCATACTGCTTCTGCTCTTCTGTCAGTATCCTCTGGGCACTACACGTTGGCCTAGCTTCCACTGTTTCCTGCTAGGCATCTGCTGGGTATTTCCATGTCTACTGGGAATCTGCCATCTCCTGCTGAACATCTCAGTCTCTACGAGTGCTCTTCTAGCTGCCCTTTTCATAATGAACTAAGTTTCTCGATGCCAAAGGGGTGCCATGTTTTGCAGAGATTTTTTTCCTCTGTTCGGTGTCACTATTTGATGTCATTCATAGTGCTTATGCACCATGCTTCAAAACTCATATACTTGGTCCCGCAACCTACTTCTGTAGCACTCTCTCTTCACGAAGCTCAGACCATACAATCAGGCCAAGTCTTAGCCCAGATGCCACTTCCTATGTGTGCTGACTTTCTCTAGGTACAGTCACAAAACTTTCTCTTGCTTATCCTCTTCTCCTGGCTAAATCAGCTTATTCAGCTGACCTCTTAGGATCCCTTGGCTCTCACCCTTAGGCATTTTTCCAATCTAAGTGTACATTTTCCTATGATCGCTCCTACAAATACATTGTGTCATTTGAGTAAATAAATGTTGTTTTCCTAGATTATCCCTTCCATCTTGTTTAACCAAAAACTCCCCTTCAGTCTTCCAAACTCTACTTTAAGGATGTCCTTCTTGGTGAATCATCTAAACCATCTCTACCCCTCACCTGAGAATCTCATTTTCTGTTGTTTGTGTGCAAACTCAGCATATAGCTTATGAGACTGAATAGTGAATATTAGCTTGCGTTAGTAAGATCCTTACGTGTATTCTGTGTCTGCCATGTAGAAGGTATTTGGTCAATGTTAATTGAGTTTAATTTCACCAAATTCCCTTTCTTAGAACACATTTTGTCTTCACATGTTGTGCAGCCTTTTCCACCTGGTCCCCACCACCCCCCCCACCGTGTCATATCCATGTGGATTAACTGTCTGCCTCAGCCAGCTCATGAAGGGCTGTGAAGTGGATGGAACACCCATGAAGCACTATGTGATTCTGAGCGTCATTTAGCACATAAAGATGTGCCTCCCCCATCGCCATTGCTTGTTATCTGAGTAGCTGACTATCCTTGATGTATTAACGTTTTATCTGCTTCCAGTATTTCAAAAGTTTAAGAAGATCAGCTTACAGAGCTGCATGTGGCAGGGAATGACATTTTGTCTTACAACATTATTTGAGTTGTGACACAAGGCTCCTTGACCTAATTCATGAGAAAACATACCATTTTGATCTGAAACTGCTCTGGAAAGTAATTGTCCTCTGAAACACATCTCAGACAATGTGGGTACCAACGTAATTTTTCTCCTTCACTACTGTTATTTATGAGGTAGAGGCAAGGAGAAGAGAGATGTTTTTAGATGAAAGGTGAAATATTCTATTGTAGAGTTTGTTTTACGAGGAAGAAAAAGAGATATATAATTTCTGACTCTGGGTTTACATAGGCTCTAGATATCTTTTAAGTTACCATCTCAACACATTATTTAAGGCTCTGTTCTCTGGGATTTTGAAATCCTAGTTTATTTTTTGATATAAAGTCATACCATTCACAGGGTATATTCTCCCCTAACAAGTGCCAGGCGAAGGGCATTGTTTTTCCACATGTCTTCAAGGTTAAAAGGTTTCATTTACTCAGAATGTATGTAATAAATATAGCATCGTAAAATATACTCTCAGTGACACGTGGCTCATCATGTGTTATTTTCCACTAATTTATTTAACAATACTATCCTTCTCTGCTATTGTTTGGATCCTGAAGTTAGGACCGTGAGTGAAATGACAGATTTAAAAACAACTCTGATGCCTTACATGAAGGAAGTGTTTTTAGGAAGTTCTCCAAATAGAACTGGTTCCTGCAATTAATTCTCATGGGCCCTGGTTCCAATCCGTGCCCCAAACCCAACATTGCACAGATGAAATGATTGCTGTGGGGACAGTGGCATGAGAATGTGTCATTCAGGCATTTGAGAGGTTCTGTGACTGAAGAAGGTGCTTTTCTCACTGCCTCTCTTCCTAAGTATGGTAAGTCCTAAAGTGACCATGAAGGGAGCAGAGGGTGTGATCTGGCACATGCTGGAAAGGAAGTGTGATGGAAGACAAAGGCAGAACATGGGCCAGAGAGTTCTGTTGAGCACAGAATGAAGGGAAGTCGTGGGACATGGAGAAGGGAGGGGGAAGTTGGGAGTAGCAGAAATGACAGAAGAGGGCTTTAGATTCTAAGGTCACATGTTCTGTAGAACCCCAATGGGAAACATCAGATGTCAGGCATGATCTTGAAATCCCAGGAATGGCCCTATAAGAGACACTGCCCTACCCCATTCCTCAAGGCTGCACAGGTGCCAGGGAAGGCCTGGATGCCTCCCCTTCACTTGAATGCTCAGACCCTGAAACACTTGTTGAGGGAGGAACCCAGTGGGAAGTGGTTGAATCATGGAGGCAGGTATTTCCCATGCTGTTCTCGTGATAGTGAATGAGTCTCATGAGATCTAATGGTTTTACAAATGGGAATTGCCCTGCACAAGCTCTCTGTCTGTCACCATGGACATAAGATGTGACTTGCTCCTCCTCCTTGCCTTCTGCCATGATTTTGAGACCTCCCCAGCCATGTGGAACTGTAAGTCCATTACACCTCTTTCTTTTGTAAATTCCCCAGTCTCTGATATGTCTTTATCAACAGCATGAAAACAGACTAATACACCATCCAATGAAGGAAGAAGGCCATGGCCCTTTCAATGTCCAGAGTTCCAACCACAGGGGTGGTGGGGGCTGCCTCCAAGCAGGAGTGTTAAAGCTTCCTTCCCTTTAAAAGGCCAGGGTTTCTCAACTTGGCACTACTGAGGATTTGAGCTGAATAATCCTTTGTTGGAAAGGGGGTTGTCCTGTGCTTTGCTTTATAGGACGTTTAGCAGCATCCCTGGCTTCTACCTACTGCATGCCCCTAGAAATAGCCCTTTCCTCAGCGTGACAACAAAAATGTCCCCAGACATTTCCAAGTGTCACCAAGGGGCAAAAGTGCCCCCAGTTGAGAACTACTGCTCCTGGCCAATGTGGAGGCAAAATGTACACATCCCTAAGCTGTAGCTTCACTCAGAATATTCTAGAATTTTCACTAGTTTCTTGACCTGTTTTTCTAGATCTCAATCTCTCAGCCTCTCCAAACAACAAACCTCATCTGAATGATAATTCTTGTACAGCATGAGGCTTTTGCTGCTGGCTGAGTCCACCACTTGGAATCCCATTGACAGGACTTTTCTTTTTTTTTTTTTGTAAATTGGAAACTCTTTGAGTGTTGTGCATAGAGCAGGAAGGTATAGGGTATTTGAGAAGACTTGGTGTAAGGAGTTCTACCGGAAAGCATACAGGTTTTGAGTCCCAGCAATCTGATTTTGAATTATCTTTCTGCCATATAATATCTGTGTGACCATCAACAACTTATTTAATCTCTGTGGACCTGTGTTAGCGTTGGTAAATTGTGAATTAAAAAGATAATTCTCACTCCATCTCAATGAGATGTTACGAGGAGAGTATTATTGTATGTACAGGGATTTACACATAGCAGATACTCAATGGACAAATAGCAGTGATGAGTAGAGTCATATTACTGAGCGAGAAGATATATTGGGAGTAGTATTTGAGATTGATAAAAGCCCAGACAGACTGCAGACAGGAGCCAAGGAGGAAAAGATTATAGCTATGTATCTGCTCCAGGTTATCATAAAAATATTGTAAGTCCAACTGCTTATTAACATCTTGTGTTCGTATGTGCAAGAGGCAACATATGAAGAAACATAAGACCTGGCCATGCTGTCCAGAAGCAGCAGAAAACTGAGTGGATATGTGCAGTGAGTGGGGCAGGTATTATGTATGTGGGGTTTTTGAGAATGAGATTTGAGTTCTGCCTTTGACTCATTTAAAATAAACACAGAAGGGTCTGGAAAGACACACTTCTCTACCCTTTCTGTTTCCCCTGAGGGAGGACAAAAGCTGAGAAGCACTTGTGAAGATCACAACCCAGGGGCACAGACTGACTAACAGATTGTGAGCTAATCATAGGTTTACAGAATGCTTCGCCTTTCCCACGCCCAACCACCACATCAGCAGGGCTGCTGTGTTATGATGGATTACAACAGAAAGACCTCTAAGGCCCAGATTCTATTTCAGAAGGATTCTCTAGGGAATCCCAAATGAAAGGTGGGTAGACAAAAATAAGCAAACTGCAGAAAATTCTATCCTCTGGCACTTACACCTACAGAAACAGTAAATATGTCCTAACTCCATGCAAGAATAAATATAAGCACAACATAAAAACCTCACACTAAAGGCCTATTTGCCTCAGATCCTTTTACCCAATATATTCCATCTGGCTTTAAACAAAATATTACAGGGTGTAATAAAAGGCAATGGAGCTCCAGTAGATGGAGTGCCCCTGGAGGGCATCTCTAAGGAGCTGGCCCTGAGCTGAGGCTGAGTGATGAGTGACCCAGTCACAGTCAGAGGAAGAGTGAACAGTAAACGTAAGGCCCTGGAGTGGGGATGAACATGGTTCAATCCAGAGACAGAAAGTATGGCTGGTGAAGGTGAGGAAAGTAGAAACTGGCATGAAATGAAATTAAAGAGAGTCATATAGGATCTTTTAGACCATTGTTAGAAGTTGTGATTTTATTTGACTTTAATACAAGTGTCTCCAAACCTTCCTTTGCCATTAAGGCATCAACCCGGATGCTCAGTGATGACATGACCATTGCCTTGGCAGAACCAGACTCTGTTGTACTTCCCTTTCCCATTCCACAGGAGACCAGTCTCCTTTAGGATGAACACAGACTTCCCTTGAGAAGCTCTGCCAAGCGAAACCCTGACCAGCCCCATAATAGGCAGCCTTTGGCAGCAAACTTCCATTGGCCTAACTTCCCTGGCAGCCTGTTGCATCTTTAGCCCCCCATGTCCCTTTCTGTAACTTGATGAGCAAGCACTTGCCTTTCCTGCCCTCAGCATAAGCTTGGCTCCTAGTGTAGGAGTCCCTGGCCATAGTCTTGCTCCTGCCAACCTAATAGAGCCCCAGTCTGGCCCCTCATTCCTGATGATTTTGTTTTGACTCATTTCTTAATAAGGAAGGTCTAGATCTACCATGGAGGGATTGGTTCTGTTCTGGGTTTTGTCCCTTGCCCCAAACTAGCTGCTATGGCCATGTGAGGCAGAAAGGAAGAAGAAGCATGAATCTAACCCTGCATCATTCAGAGTGACCTGCAGTCATCTGTATGTGCTGCTCCATAGTGCCTGAGGCTGGCCTGGTTCTTCCACCCATAAGCCCTGACTGTCCTGCAGCTGAGTAAAGGCCCTGGAGCCTACCCTCAGGTACAGCTCTGACAGATGGCATAGAGATGAATAGATAAACAGATCAAATAAAGCAATCATCAGGCTGCTGTCATTTCTGGATTCTTTGTTTTATTGATTGATTTCCATAGAACAGTCCTACTTTCTAATACAGTGTGTTTATCTGAATATCCTGGCTGACAGAGATAATCATGGACCTCATAAACCAAGAGGAGGCACATTTATGCTTTTAACTATAACAGATATTCAGCTATTTGTTCTGGTTTGCATTTATTCTTTATGAGCTTATCTTTCCCCTTCCCTTCATGGTAAGTTAAAGACAACTCTCAAGTTTTTATCATCCTCCATGGCCATTATTAATAATAACCAGCATCATAACAACGACCATTTGTTGAGCTCCTTTTACATGCTAGCATAGTAGCAAGACACATTCGTCTCACCCCCACCCCAACTACTACACACATATTGCAAGTAGTTTTATTCCCATTGTTCAGATTGAAGAACTGAGGTTCCTAGACATCAGGCAATTTGCCCACCAAGAAAGTAGCTGAATTCGAATTCAAACTTTGGCTTTTCTGATTACAAATTGAGGCCCTCTTAAGTGTTCTCGGATTTAGGCTCCTGAAACCATCTGCAGAGCTTCAGGCCACTGTGGGTGTTATCAGTGTTTTTTTCTTGCCAACGAGTGAAATATTTTGGCAAAAAACAAACAAACAAACAAAAAATCTTTACCTGCAGCATAGAAATAGGAATTTATTTTGCAGCAAATAAACATAGTGGTGAGTTTAGCTACTCAAATGAGAGCACATAACCTTACATTCATGCCTGTTATGCCACCCATCATGTTGCATTTTATTTTCTACATTTGAGCCTCTCAATCCTCTACTTGTTTGTGAACTTTTCTAGGACATTCATCATGCCTCACTCATTGCTGGCGAGTAAGGTGCTTCTGCTATTTCTCATATATCTCATGTTTCCATGTTTTTCATGTGTCCTTACAGAGATAGTCTATGCATATATAAGGAAATGTGTGCAGGGATGTATATGTATATGTTTATATAGATGCAGTTTAAATTATCCATTCTGAGAATTATGTGTGCAATGTACTATCATATGTTAAACATGTATACATATATACTTTAGATCATTTCTTATGCCAAAGTATCTAATACAGTTACTAAAAATTACATTGTATTATTTGATACAATGTCATAAAACTAACCATATAATCTCTACTTTGGCTGGACTGGATATAAAGTCATATACAGTGGGATTACTGAATGCCTTCCTGGAGACCCAAAATGACTGTTGCAGCTGATAAATGTGCCTTCACAGGATAAGTCCAAATATGACTCTTCCATGATGCTGCTGATACAGACAGAGAAATTTAGGTGGCCTTAGGCAGCCTCTGATCTCTGGTTAATAAGTCTTTTCTAATGCCTTTGCTACTGAAAGAACTACTGAACCAATTTGGAAGACACAGAAAAGCTATGGCAGAATGTTTACCTCCTTAGCAAGTGTCAGCCTTGCTGAAAGGTTTAACTTTCATGAATGGAAACATAATAAAGAAAAATATGGAGAAAAGTTTTATTTACAGAGTCCATTTTAAGGCTTTTGTAAAAAAGAAACATATTTCTCATGTTTTATCTTGGCTTACAACAGTGCCCTAAAGTATGAAGATGTTTCTAAAGTAGTTTGTTCTAAAACGTTTTTCTATTGGAATCCTGAGGGCCAGGTTCACAAAGAGAATAAAATAAAAGGAAACTCAGCCAAGAAAAATAGGAAAAGAGTGATTTTATTTTTCTTTTTGTCAGGCTCCCTAACTGCATAAGGGATCTTACTAAACACTCTCTCCAGATTGTCCGTAACTATGAGTCTGTTTTTGGTGAAAAGTCAATGTCATGCCCTGCCTCTGCTCCGGATTCTGGAAGAACCTGCTGTTCATCAGTTCCCTTGGGAGAGTCCAAGGATCTGTCTCCATGGGGTGGTGAAGGTCTGCATCTTGGCCATATTATAGCAGAATTGCCCATATTATCTACTTGATTTTTTTCCCTCTTTATACTGCAGTTGAGCCATTTTTTATTTGTAGTCTCTCCTTCTATAGTAGGAGGACTGATCTTTCAGTGTTATGGGAAAGAAAATGGCTCTAGCTCACCTTTGTCTCTAGAGCAGTATGGTAACCTGGGGCAACGGCAGAGCACAGCACTCTGCCTAGCTATTTCAATCAGTGTTTCCTCCCTCAGAGGCAGGAGAGATTTCCACAAAAACCATCCCGATGAGCCCCTTTTCTTTTTTTCCACATAAGGGAATTTGGTAGCTTGGTGCTAGGTGAAGCCTGAAGAAAGCAATTACGTTTGGTCAGAGGGAAAGGAAGGTATTAACCAACATAATGGAGCCAGATGAACCTTAAACCAGATTGGACTAATGGCTGATGAATTTCTGGCAGGCCTTCTAGGGATTGCGTACAGCAGGGTTATTTGTTGGTTGGTTTGACTAGATTCGAAGTTTCTAGGTACTATCTGAGGAGGGAGGACTAGGAGAGAGGAGGCACTTGATACATACTAGTTTTCTTCCTTGCCCTTTCCCTATGCATCAACTTTCTTCTTGCTACTTACATTTCTCTTGGATAGCTTCACTTAAGTCTCCTGTGTATAGATATTTCCCCCTAAGCCAGACACCAGTTTTATTCCATGAGAGAAACTGAGTCTATGGAGCTCAATCTAAAGCAGCTCTCTCCAGGGGATTGAATTGCCCTCTGAAGAAGAGGATGCAGAAGGATGCAGCTGTGTAAGTAGGTGGAAGAAAGAACCAGAGAAATGAGGCAGTTTGTTTTTAATGTGACTTTATTTGCATGTCCTGTGGGGTGAGTTGTGGTAAAGTCAGGACAAGCAATCCATAGCAAATTCTGCAGCGTTTTGTTCCCTATCCAAGTGCTCTTGAATAAAGACATAAAATTAAACATCTGGGCCGGGCGCCGTGGCTCAAGCCTGTAATCCCAGCACTTTGGGAGGCCGAGACGGGCGGATCAGGAGGTCAGGAGATCGAGACCATCCTGGCTAACACGGTGAAACCACATCTCTACTAAAAAATACAAAAAACTAGCCGGGCGAGGTGGCGGGCGCCTGTAGTCCCACCTACTCGGGAGGCTGAGGCAGGAGAATGGCGTAAACCTGGGAGGCGGAGCTTGCAGTGAACTGAGATCCGGCCACTGCACTCCAGCCCGAACGACAGAGCAAGACTCCGTCTCAAAAAAATAAATAAATAAATAATAAAATAAAATTAAACATCTGTGGAATATGATGTTATACCGAGAGCATGCCCATTGAAAAGCAGTAGGAAATAAACATATAAACTCTACTCTGATATGTAACATTAATTGCATGTGCAAAATATACTCCCTACTCCAAGCATTCCACATAACTTAGCTCCTCAATCCTCCCAACAACCCAATAAGGTAGTACTGTTATGCTTTACTTTACGTATGAGGAAATGGAGGTTTAGAGATACGAAGTGACTTTTCCAAAGCAACATAATCAGTAATGTGTAGATCTGGAATGTGAACACAACTGGGTCTGCTCCAAAGACTCTGATTTTTTAATGTTTAATTTTTATTTTTAAAAGTTTATTTTTAATTGACTACAAATAGAATTGCCATATAGATATAGCAATCCCACTTCCATATATATATAATATATAGAAAAGAATATATATAGAAAAATATATAATTTATATATAATCTATATTATATAATATATATAAAAAAGAAATATATATATATATATATATATATATATAAAAATTGACATCAGTATCCTGAAAAGACAGATGCCCTGTCATGTTCATTGCAGTATCATTCACAATATCCAACATATGGAATCAACCTAAGTGTCCATCAGTTGATGAATGTATTTTAAAATGTGGTATATATACATAGTAGAATACTATTCAGCCTTAAAAAAAGAAAAGAATTCTGTTATTTGCAACAACCTGAATAAACCTAGAGGGTATTATACTAAGTAAAATAAGCCAGGCACACAAAGACTATGTTTTTAGCCACCAGGCTAAGTTGCCTCCCCTGTTATTTACATAAATTGCATAATTCCCTAAACTGAATTGGAAAGCATACACTAATTGCACATTCTCCAGGCAGTACCTCTGTTGGAGAATATTCAACATTCTTCACTCTCTCATTGCACTTGATAGGCATATACTATGCAGTGAAAATAACCATAGATCCTATAATTTTTGCTTCTATATCTAAGAGAAGTGCAGAGATTGACAGCTGTTTTCTCTCTTTTTTTCTTTTTTATTATACTTTAAGTTCTAGGGTACATGTACACAATGTGCAGGTTTGTTACATATGTATACATGAGCCATGTTGGTGTGCTGCTCCCATTACCTCGTCATTTACATTAGGTATATCTCCTAATGCTATCCCTCCCCCCTTCCCCCACCCCACAACAGGCCCCAGTGTGTGATGTTCCCCTTCCTGTGTCCAAGTGTTCTCATAGTTCAATTCCCACCTATGAGTGAGAACATGTGGTGTTTGGTTTTCTGTTCTTGTGATAATTTGCTGAGAATGATGGTTTCCAGCTGCGGATATGTCCCTACAAAGGACACAAACTCATCCTTTTTTATGGCTGCATAGTATTCCATGGTGTATATGTGCCACATTTTCTTAATCCAGTCTGTCATTGATGGACATTTGGGTTGCTTCCAAGTCTTTGCTATTGTGAATAGTGCTGCAATAAACATACGTGTGCATGTGTCTTTATAGCAGCGTAATTTATAATCCTTTGGGTATATACTCAGTAACGGGATGGCTGGGTCAAATGGTATTTCTAGTTCTAGATTCTTGACGAATTGCCACACTGTCTTCCACAATGGTTGAACTAGTTTACAGTTCCACCAACAGTGTAAAAGTGTTCCTATTTCTGCACATCCTCTCCAGCACCTGTTGTTTCCTGACTTTTTATTGATCGCCATTCTAACTGGTATGAGGTGGTGTCTCATTGTGGTTTTGATTTGCATTTCTCTGATGGCTAGTGATGATAAGCATTTTTTCATGTGTCTGTTGTCTACATAAATGTCTTCTTTTGAGAAGTGTCTGTTCATATCCTTTGCCCACTTTTTGATGGGGTTTTTTTTTTTTTTTTTTTCTTGTAAATTTGATTGAGTTCTTTGTAGGTTCTGGATATTAGCCCTTTGTCAGATGAGTAGATTGCAAAAATTTTCTCCCATTCTGTAGGTTGCTGGTTCACTCTGATGGTAGTTTCTTTTGCTGTGCAGAAGCTCTGTAGTTTAATTTGATCCCATTTGTCAATTTTGACTTTTGTTGCCATTGCTTTTGGTGTTTTAGACATGAAGTCCTTGCCCATGACTATGTCCTGAATGGTATTGCCTAGGTTTTCCTCTAGGGTTTTTATGGTTTTAGGTCTAACATTTAAGTTTCTAAACCATCTTGAATCAATTTTTGTATAAGATGTAAGGAAGGGATCCAGTTTCAGCTTTCTACTTGTGGCTAGGGAATCCTTTCCCCATTTCTTGTTTTTGTCAGGTTTATCAAAGATCAGATGGTTGTAGATGTTGGTATTCTTTCTGAGGGCTCTGTTCTGTTCCATTGGTCTATATCTCTGTTTTGGTACCCGTACCATACTGTTTTGGTTACTGTAGCCTTGTAGTATAGTTTGAAGTCAGGTAGCATGATGCCTCCAGCTTTGTTCTTTTGGTTTAGGACTGTCTTGGCAATGCGGGCTCTTTTTTGGTTCCATATGAACTTTAAAGCAGTTTTTTCCAATTCTGTGAAGAAAGTAATTGGTAGCTTAATGGGGATGGCATTGAATCTATAAATTACCTTGGACAGTATGGCCGTTTTCACAATATTGATTCTTCCTATCCATGAGCATGGAATGTTCTTCCATTTGTTTGTGTCCTCTTTTATTTCATTAAGCAGTGGTTTGTAGTTCTCCTTGAAGAGGTCCTTCACATCCCTTGTAAGTTGAATTCCTAGGTATTTTATTCTTTTTGAAGTAATTGTGAATGGGAGTTTACTCATGATTTGGCTCTCTGTCTGTTATTGGTGTATAAGAATGCTAGTGACTTTTGCACATTGATTTTGTATCCTGAGACTTTGCTGAAGTTGCTTATCAGCTTAAGGAGATTTTGGGCTGAGATGATGGGGTTTTCTAAATATACAATCATGTCATCTGCAAACAGGAACAATTTGACTTCCTCTTTTCCTAATTGCATACCCTTGATTTCTTTCTCTTGCCTGATTGCCCTGGCCAGAACTTCCAACACTATGTTGAATAGGAGTGGTGAGAGAGGGCATCCCTGTCTTATGCCAGTTTTCAAGGGGAATGCTTCCAGTTTTTTTCCCATTCAGTATGATATTGGCTGTGGGTTTGTCATAAATAACTCTTATTATTTTGAGATATGTTTCATCAGTACCAAATTTATTGAGAGTTTTTGTCATGAAGGGCTGTTGAATTTTGTCAAAGGCATTTTCTGCATCTATTGAGATAATCATGTGGTTTTGGTCTTTTGTTCTGTTTCTATGCTGGGTTATGTTTATTGATTTGCATATGTTGATCCAGTGTTGCATCCCAGGGATGAAGCCCACTTGATCATGGTGGATAAGCTTTTTGATGTGCTGCTGGATTCAGTTTGCCAGTATTTTATTGAGGATTTTTGCATCGATGTTCATCAGGGATATTGGTCTAAAATTCTCTTTTTTTGTTGTGTCTCTGCCAGGCTTTGGTATCAGGATGATGTTGGCCTCATAAAATGAGTTAGGGAGGATTCCCTTTTTGTCTATTGATTGGAATAATTTCAGAAGGAATGGTACCAGCTCCTCCTTGTACCTCTGGTAGAATTCGGCTGTGAATCCATCTGGTCCTGGACTTTTTTTGGTTGGTAGGCTATTAATTATTGCCTCAATTTCAGAGCCTGCTATTGGTCTATTCAGGGATTCAACTTCTTCCCGGTTTAGTCTTGGGAGAGTGTATGTGACCAGGAATTTATCCATTTCTTCTAGGTTTTCTAGTTTATTTGCGTAGACGTGTTTAGAGTATTATCTGATGGTAGTTTGTATTTCTGTGGAGTCGGTGGTGATATCCCCTTTATCATTTTTTATTATGTCTATTTGATTCTTCTCTCTTTTCTTCTTTATTAGTCTTGCTAGCGATCTATCAATTTTGTTGATCTTTTCAAAAAACCAGCTCCTGGATTCATTGATTTTTTGGAGGGTTTTTTGTGTCTCTATCTCCTTCAGTTCTGCTCTGATCTTAGTTATTTCTTGCCTTCTGCTAGCTTTTGAATGTGTGTGCTCTTGCTTCTCTAGTTCTTTTAATTGTGATGTTAGCGTGTCAATTTTAGATCTTTCCTGCTTTCTCTTGTGGGCATTTAGTGCTGTAAGTTTCCCTCTACACCCTGCTTTAAATGTGTCCCAGAGATTCTGGTATGTTGTGTCTTTGTTCTCATTGGTTTCAAAGAACATCTTTATTTCTACCTTCATTTCGTTATGTACCAAGTATTCATTCAGGAGCAGGTTGTTCAGCTTCCATGTAGTTGAGTGGTTTTGAGTGAGTTTCTTAATCCTGAGTTCTAGTTTGATTGCGCTGTGGTCTGAGAAGTGTGATGTGGTGCTGAGAAGAATGTATATTCTGTTGATTTGGGGTGGAGAGTTCTGTAGATGTCTATTAGGTCTGCTTGGTGCAGAGTTGAGTTCAACTCCTGGATATCCTTTATAACTTTCTGTCTCGTTGATCTGTCTAATGTTGACAGTGGGGTATTGAAGTCTCCCATTATTACTGTGTGGGAGTCTAAGTCTCTTTGTAAGTCTCTAAGGACTTGCTTTATGAATCTAGGTGCTCCTGTATTGGGTGCATATCTATTTAGGATAGTTAGCTCTTCTTGTTGAATTGATCCCTTTACCATTATGTAATGGCGTTCTTTGTCTCTTTAGATTTTTGTTGGTTTAAAGTCTGTTTTATCAGAGAATAGGATTGCAACCCCTGCCTTTTTTTGTTTTCCATTTGCTTGGTAGATCTTCCTCCATCCCTTTATTTTTGAGCCTATGTGTGTCTCTGCACATGAGATGGGTCTCCTGGATGCAGCAAATTGATGGTTCTTGACTCTTTATTCAATTTTCCAGCCTGTGTCTTTTAATTGGAGCATTTAGCCCATTTACATTTAAGGTTATTATTTTTATGTGTGAACTTGATCCTGTTATTATGGTGTTAGCTCGTTATTTTGCTCGTTAGTTGATGCAGTTTCTTCCTAGCATTGATTGTCTTTACATTTTGGCATGTTTTTGCAGTGACTGGTACCAGTTGTTCCTTTCCATGTTTAGTGCTTCCTTCAGGATCTCTTATAGGGCAGGCCTGGTGGTGACAAAATCTCTCAGCATTTGCTTGTCTGTAAAGGATTTTATTTCTCCATCACTTATGAAGCTTAGTTTGGCTGGATATGAAATTCTGGGTTGAAAATTCTTTTCTTTAAGAATGTTGAATATTGGCCCCCACTCTCTTCTGGCTTGTAGATTTTGTGCTGAAAGATCTGCTGTTAGTCTGGTGAGTTTCCCTTTGTGAGTAACCCAACCTTTCTCTCTTAACATTTTTTCCTTCATTTCAACTTTGGTGAGTCTGACAATTATGTGTCTTGGAGTGGCTCTTCTCGAGGAGTATCTTTATGGCATTCTCTGTATTTCCTGAATTTGAATGTTGGCCTGCCTTGCTAGGTTGGGGAAGTTCTCCTGGATAATACCCTGCAGAGTGTTTTCCAACTTTGTTCCATTCTCCCCATCACTTTCAAGCACACCAATCAGATGTAGATTTGGTCTTTTCACATAGTCCCATATTTCTTGGAGGCTTTGTTCATTTCTTTTTACTCTTTTTTTCTAAACTTCTCTTCTTGCTTCATTTCATTCATTTGATCCTCAATCACTGATATCCTTTCTTCCAGTTGATCAAGTCAGTTACTGAAGCTTGTGCATTTGTCACGTAGTTCTCATGTCATGGTTCTCATCTCTATCAGTTCGTTTATGGACTTCTCTGCATTGGTTTTTCTAATTAGCCATTCATCAAATTGTTTTCTCAAGGTTTTTAGTTTCCTTGTGCTGGATTCGTAATTCCTCCTTTAGCTCAGAGAAATTTGATTGTCTGAAGTCTTCTTCTCTCAGCTCATCAAAGTCATTCTCCATCCAGCTTTCTTCCGTTGCTGGCGAGGAGCTGCATTCCTTTGGAGGGGGAGAGATACTCTGAGTTTTAGAATTTCCAGCTTTTCTGTACTGCTTTTTCCCCATCTTTGTGGTTTTATCTACTTTTGGTCTTTGATGATGGTGATGTACAGATGGGTTTTGGTGTGGATGTCCTTTCTGTTTGTCGTTTTTCCTTCTAACAGTCAGGACCCTCAGCTGTAGGTCTGTTGGAGTTTGCTCAAGGTCCACTCTGGACCCTATTTGCCTGGGTATCAGCAGCAGAGGCTGCAGAAGAGTCAATATTGCTGAACAGCAAATATTGCTGTCTGATCGTTCCTCTGGAAGCTTCATCTCAGAGGTGTACCCGGCCATGTGAGGTGTCAGTCTGCCCCTATTGGGGATGTCTCCCAGTTAGACTACTAGAGGGTCAGGGACTCACTTGAGCAGACAATCTGTCAGTTCTCAGATCTCAACCTCTGTGCTGGGAAAACCACTACTCTCTTCAAAGCTGTCAGACGGGGACATTTACATCTGCAGAGATTTCTGCTGCCTTTTGTTTGGCTGTGCCCTGTCCCCTAAGGTGGAGTCTACAGAGGCAGGCAGGCCTCCTTGAGCTTCGGTGGGCTCCACCCAGTTCAAGCTTCCTGGCCGCTTTGTTTACCTACTTAAGCCTCAGCAATGGCGGGCGCCCCTCCCTCAGCCTCGCTGCCGCCTTGCAGTTAGATCTCAGACTGCTGTGCTAGGAATGAGGGAGGCTCCGTGGGCATGGGAACCCTCTGAGCCAGACGAGGGACATAATTTCCTGGTGTGCCGTTTGCTAACACCCTTGGTAAAGCGCAGTATTGGTGGGAGTGACCCGATTTTCCAGGTGTTGTGTGTCACAGTTTCCCTTGGTTAGGAAAGGGAATTCCCTTCCCCCTTGTGCTTCCCAGGTGAGGCAATGCCTCACCCTGCTTTGTTCTCCCTTGTTGGGCTGCACCCACTGTCCTGCCCCCACTGACATGCCCCAGTGAGATGAATCCAGTACCTCAGTTGGAAATGTAGAAATCACCTGTCCTCTGTGTCACTCACTCTGGGAGCTAGAGGCTGGAGCTGTTCCTATTCAGCCATCTTGGCATGGCGATGTTTTTTCCCTTAAGAAAGGAAATGGATGGGGAACTATTATTGGCTGAATAGGTACTATGGAGAGGCACTATGTTAGACACTGCTTATATTGAATGACTTCTGTCTTTCAGGTAAATAAGTGTAACAAGTGAGTCTACTTCTATATTTCTTTTGGCTCTCCAAGTTTCCCACCAGTGAATATAAGGGAATGTAAGTGCTAGATTCTGGGCTTTTGGAGTGTTTAGAGGTGTGCTGGGATATCAACTTATACTTCTATAGATTATATAATTATAATAATAGATATCATTTACTACCTACATGTATATAGGTTTATTATATTACATATTATAGTAACATAATTCTACATATATAATATGATTCAGTATAATTCTGTTAATAGACTAGTGAGGCAAATTTAAAAAGAATGGAACTGTATACTAAAATACATGAAGAATAACTAAAAATGCCATTAATGTTCGCAGAGTGGAACTCTGTTTACTTTAGGGACCAGAGTAAACAGAGAAGACTTTTGGAGTAGATAAGACTTGAGCTTGACTTTTTGTGTGTAGAAATGAGTTGTTTCAGCTCTGCCAGGCTACCTGGCATCAGAACAACTCTCCCACCAACAATGCTAGAAAAGTGGATTTAAGAACCATTGTTTAAAGGCATTGGAGAGCTCCTAAGCAACAAGGACTTTAGGGTTCTGTATGAAAGGAAAGCTCAGAGATGCAAGCGTAACATTTGACACTGCCTCATCAACCAAGATATTAGCCACTTCTCAATAAATAGCCTACCAATCAACAACAACAACAACAAACCCCGGGCCCAGACTGATTTACAGCTGAATTCTACCAGAGGTATGAAGAGGAGCTGGTACCATTTCTTCTGAAACTATTCCAAACAATTGAAAAGGAGGGACTCCTCCCCATCTCGTATTATGAGGCCAGAATCATCTGGATACCAAAACCTGGCAGTGATACAACAAAAAAAGAAAACTTCAGGGCAATATTCCTTATGAACATTGATCCAAAAATCATCAATAAAATACTGGCAAACGGAATTCAGCAGCACATCAAAAAGTTTATCCATCACAATCAAGTTGGCTTCATCCCCAGGATGTAAGGTTGGTTCAACATACGCAAATCAACTAATGTAATTCATCACATAAACAGAACGAAAGACAAAAACCACGTGATAAACTGATAGATGCAGAAAAGGGCCTTCAATATAATTCAACATCCCTTCATGTTAAAAACTCTTAATAAACTAGGTATTGAAGGAACATACCTCAAAATAATAAGAGCCATTTATGACAAACCCACAGCAAATATCATACTGAATGGGCAAAAGCTGGAAGCATATCTCTTGAAAACCGGCACAAGACAAGGATGCATTCTCCCATCACTCCTATTCAACATAGTATTAGAAGTTCTGGCCAGGGCAATCAGGCAAGTGAAAGAAATAAAGGGTACTCAAATAAGAAGAGAAGAAGTCAAATCATCTTTATTTGCAGATGACATGATCTTCTTATATCTAGAAAACCCCATCATCTCAGCCCAAAAGCTTCATAAGCTGATAAACAACTTATCATCTCAGGATACAAAACCAATGTGCAAAAATCACAAGCACTCCTATACACAACAGACAAGCAGAGAGCCAAATCACAAATGTACTCTTATTTGTAATTTTTACAAAAAGAATAAAATACCTAGAAATACAGCTAACAAGGGAAGTGAAGGACCTACTCAAGGAGAACTATAGACCACTACTCCAGGAACTCAGAGAGAACACAAACAAATGGAAAAATATTCCATGCTCATGGATAGGACGAATGAATATTGTGAAAATGGCCATACTGCCCAAGTAATTTATAGATTCAATGCTATTCCCATTAAACTACCATTGACATTCTTCACAGAATTAGAAAAAAAAAACTTTTAAAAAATTCATATGGAACCAAAAAAGAGCCCGTATAGACAAGACAATACTAAGCAAAAAGAACAAAGCTGTAGGCATCATGCTACACAAATTCAAACTATACTATAAGGCTACAGTAACCGAAACAGCATGAACTGGTACAAAAACAGACACACAGATGAATAGAACAAAATAGAGAACTCAGAAATAAGGCTGCACATCAACAACCATCTGATCTTTGACAAACCTGACAAAAACAAGCAATGAGGAAAGGATTCCCTATGCAATAAATAGTGCTGGGAGAACTGCCTATCCATATGCAGAAAATTGAAACTGGACCCCTTTCTTACACGTTATACAAAAATTAACTCAAGATGGATTAAAGACTTACATATAATACTCAAAACTATAAAAATCCTGTAAGAAAATCTGGGCAATACTATTCAGAACATAGGCACGGGCAAAGATTTCATGATGAAGATGCCAAAAGCAATTGCAACAAAAGTAAAAATTGACAAATGGGATCTAATTAAACTAAAGAGCTTCTGCACAGCAAAAGAAACTACTATCAGAGTGAACAGACAACCTACAGGATGGGAGAAAATGTTTGCAATCTATCCATCTGACAAAGGTCTAATATCCAGAGTCTGCAAGGAACTTAAACAAATTTACGAGAAAGAAAAAAAAATCTTATTAAAAAGCGGGTAAAGAACATGAACAGACACTTCTCAGAAGAAAACATTTATGCAGCCAAAAAGGTATGAAAATAAGCTCAACATCACTGATCATTAGAGAAATGCAAATCAAAACCACAATGAGATACCATCCCATAACAATCAGAATGGCGATTATTAAAAAGTCAAGAAACAACAGATGCAGATAAGGTTGCAGAAAATTAGGAATGCTTTTACACTGTTGATGGGAAGGTAAATCAGTTCAACCATTGTGGGAAAGCAGTGTGGCTACTCCTCAAATATCTAGAACCAGAAATACTATTTGACCCAGCAATCTCATTACTGGGTGTATACACAAAGGAATATAAATCCTTCTGTTATAAAGATACACCCATGTGTATGTTCATTGCAGCACTATTCACAATAGCAAAGACATGGAATCAACTGAAATGCCCATCAATGATAGGCTGGATAAAGAAAATGTGGTAGTGGTACATATACACCATAGAATACTATACAGCCCTTAAAAGGAATGAGATCATGTTCTCTGCAGAGACTTGAATGGAACTGGAATCTGTTATCTTCAGCAAACTAATGCAGGAACAGAAAAACAAACTCCACATGTTCTTACCTAAAAGTGGGAGCTAAACAATGAGAACACATGGACACAGGGAGGGGAACAACACACACTGCAGCCTATTGGGCAGAAAGAGGGACAGCATAAGGAAAAATAGCTAATGCATGCTGGGCTGAATATCTAGGTGATGGGTTGATAGGTGCGGCAAACCACCATGACACACATTTACCTCTTTAACAAACCTGCACATCCTACACGTGTACCCTGGAACTTAAAATTAAAAAAAAACAACAACAAATAAACATTTTTAAATGCAAAATATCTGATGTTTCTCTGATTTCATTCACAAGATAACCAATTTTAGTACCTTTAAGTTTTTTTTTCTGATAATTCTCACCATAATGAATTGTGTGCTTACTTTAGTTTTAACTCTATAAACGTCATTGAGATATAATTTTTATACAGCAAAATGCATAAATGTTAAGAGTTCAGCTTGATGAATCTTTGACAGATCTGTACCTCCATGTAGCCTCTATCTTAATCAAGATACATCTCCCAGAGGCAAGACTTAGGACTAGCTTGCAGCTTCTGCTCAGACAGAGCAATGTGTGAAAACCACATCTTGAACTTTTGCTCCAAGAACTACCACAGGAATGTATCAGGAAAGCCGAGAGAACCTTCAGACCCTTTGAAGGAACTGGATCACGACTGCAGGCTCTCTGAGATGCTGAAAAACCATGTCTGCTTACTTTCTCAGTGGGGAGGCTTGTGGTCTGGGGCAAGTTCTCAGCCCTGGTCACCAGCTGCCTGGAAATAGAATTGGTGCTGTTGGAGGGGCACAGTGAGAGTAAGACCAGCCTTTAGGACTGTAGGCTGCATGGGATCAGGGGTGAGGCCTGCGACGGCCAGCTTTCCCCCACTTCCCTAGTGACCTGTATGACTCAACAGAGGCAGCCATAATCCCCCTGGGAATATAACTCCATTGTACTGGGAACCACACCTCCATTCCCCACAGCAGCCGTAGCAAGCCCAGCTCAAGGAAAGGCTGAGCTTGGACACTCCTATCCTTGCCCTGACCTGGTGGTCTTTCTCTACCCACCCTGGTAGCCAAAGACAAAGATTATAATGTCTTGGGAGCTCTATGGCCCTGCCTGCTGCTGAGAAACCTGAATACTGAATCAGATGTCCCTAAGGCAAGTTTGCATCCTCCCTATAGAATCACAGTTGATGCACTATTGAAAGCACCACCTCCTGGCTGGAGGCCAACCAACACAAAACCAGCATACTAAACAAAAACACAACCAAGGACCCTCAGAGAGTCCACTTCACTCCAATGCTACCTCCACCAAAGCAGATGCTGGTATCCACAGCTGCAAGACCTGAAGATAGATCACATCACAAGACTCTTTGCAGAGACTCCCCAGTACCAGCCCAGAGCCTGGTAGCTTCATTAGGTGGCTAGACCCAGAAGAGCAAAAACAATTGCTACAGTTTGGCTCTCAGGAAGCCCCATTCCTAGGGGAAAGGGGAGAACACCACATCAAAGTAGCACTCCGTGGGACAAAAGACTGAACAGCAGCAGCCCTTGAGTCCCAAATCTTCCTTCTGATATAGCCTACCCAAATGAGAAGGAACTAGAAAAACAATTTTCATAATATTACAAACCAAGGTTCTTTAACACCCCCAAAATATCATAGCAGCTCACCAGCAATGAATCCAAACCAAGACGAAATCTCTGAATTGCCAGAAAGAGTTCAAAAGTTTGATTTTGAAAAGGTTGATTATTAAGCTAATCAAGGAGGCACCAGAGAAAGGTGAAGTCCAACTTAAAGAAATAAGAAACATGACACAGGATATGAAAGGAAAATTCTTCAGTGAAATAGCATAAATAAAAAACAATCACAACTTCTGGAAATCAAGGACATACTTAGAGAAATGCAAAATGCACTGGAAAGTCTGAGCAATAGAATCAAAGAAGCCGAAGAAAGAACTTCAGAGCTGAAGACAAGGCTTTTGACTTACCCAATCTATCAAAGACAAAGAAAAAAGAATTTTAACAAATGAACAAAGCCTCCATGAAGTTTGGAACTATGTTAAATGTTCAAACCTAAGATTAATTGGTGTTTGTGAGAAAGAAGAGAATCTAAAAGTTTCTAAAAATATATTTGAGAAAATAATCAAGGAAAACTTCCTGAGCTTGCTAGAGATCTAGACATCCAAACACAAGAAACTCAAAGAACACCTGGGAAATTCATTGCAAAAAGATCATTGCCTAGGCATATAATCATCAGGTTATGTAAAGTCAAGATGAAGGAAAGAATCTTAAGAGTTATGAGGCGAAAGCGTCAGGTAACCTATAAATGAAAACTTATCAGATTAACAGCAGGTTTCTCAGAAGAATCCCTACAAGTTAGAAGGGATTGGGATCTTATTTTTAGCCTCCTTTAACAAAACAATTATCAGCCAGGAATTTCATATACAGCAAAACTAAGCTTCATAAATAAAGGAAAGATACAGTTTTTTTCCAGACAAATGTGGAGAGAATTCACCACCAGGACTACAAGAACTGCTAAAAGAAGCTCTAAATCTTGAAATATATTCTTGAAATACATCAAAATAGAATATCCTTAAAGCATAAATCTCACAGGACCTATATAGCGATAACACAATGCAAAACAAAACAAACAAACAAACAAAAACAAACAAACAAACAAAATCCCACACAAGATACTCAGGCAACAGATAGCATGATGAATAGAATAGTGTCTTATGTCTCCATAGTAACATTGAGTGTAAGTAGTCTAAATGCTGTGCTTAAAAGATACAGAATGGACCAGGTGCAGTGGCTCACGTCTGTAATCCCAGCACTTTGGGAGGCCGGAGTGGATGGATCACCTGAGATCAGGAGTTCAAGGCCAGCCTCACCAACATGGTGAAACCCCATCTGTACTAAAATACAAAAATTAGCTGGGCATGGTGGCGGGTGCCTGTAATCTCAGCTCCTTGGGAGGCTGAGGCAGGAGAATCACTTGAACCCAGGAGATGGAGGTTGCAGTGAACAGAGATCGTGGCATTGCACTCCAGCCTTGGCAACAAGAGTGAAACTCTGTCTCAATTAAAAAAAAAAAAAAAGATACAGAATGGCAGAATGGATAAGAAATTCACCAACCAAATTTCTGCTATCCTCAGGAGATTCACCTAACGCATAAGGACTGGGTTGGAAAAAGATATTCCATGCAAATGGACACCAAAAGTCAACAGGAGTAGCTATTCTTACATCAGACAAAGAAACTTTAAAGCAACAGCATTAAAAAGACTAACAGGGACAGTATATAGTGATAAAAGGACTAGTCCAACAGGAAAATATCACAGTTCTAAATATATAGGCACCAAACACTGGAACTCTCAAACTTATAAAACAATTACTACCAGACCTAAGAAATGAGATAGCAACACAATAATAGAGGGGGACTTTGATACTTCACTGATAGTGCTAGACAGGTCATCAAGACAGAACATCAACAAAGAAATAATGGACTTAAGCTATATATTACACCAAATGGACTTAACAGATAAGTATAGAACATTCTACCCAACAACTGCAGAATATACATTTTATTCATCAGCACATGGAACATTCTTCAAGATAGACCATATGATAGGCCACAACACAAATCTCAGTAAAATTAAGAAAATCAAAATTATATCAAGTACTTTTCAGACCACAGTGGAATAAAATTGGAAATCAACTCCACAAGGAACCCTCAAAACCATGCAAATACGTGGAAATTAAATAACTTGCTCCTGAGTGATCACTGGCTCAACAATGAAATCAAGATGGAAATTAAAAATTTCTTTGAACTGAACTATAATAGTGACATAACCTATCAAAACCTCTGGGATACAGCAAAAGCAATGCTAAGAGGAAAGTTCATAGCATTAAATGCCTACATCAAAAAGTCTGAAAGAGCACAAATAGACAATCTGAAGTCACACATTACAGAACTGGAGAAACAAGAACAATTTAAACCTGAACCCAGCAGAAAAATAAATAAATAACAAAGATCAGAGCGGAACTAAATGAAATTGAAACAAACAACACAAAAGATAAATAAAACCAAAAGCTCGTTCTTTGAAAAGCTAAATACAATTGATAGACTATTAGAGAGATTAACCAAGAAAAGAAGAGAGAAGATCCAAATAAGCTCAATTAGAAACAAAATGGGAGATATTACAACTGATACCACAGAAATACAAAAGATTATTCAGGTCTACTGTGAACACCTTTACACGCATAAACTAGGAAGCCTAGAGGAGATGGACAAATTCTTGGAAATATATAAGCCTCCTAGATTAAACCAGACAGATATATAATCTCTGAACAGGCAAATAACAAGGATTGAGATTGAAATGATAATTTTTAAAAAATTGCCAAAGAAAAAAAATCCAGGACCAGATGGATTCACCGCTGAATTCTATCAGACACTCAAAGAATAATTGGTACCAATTCTACTGACAATATTTCAAAAGATAGAGAAAGAGGGAATCCTCCCTAAATCATTCTGTGAAGCCACTATCACCCTAATACCAAAACCAGGGAAGGACATAACAAAAAAAGAAAACTACAGACCATATCCCTGATGAGCATAGATGCAAAAATGCTTAAAAAAATACTAGTGAACTGAATCCAAAAGTATATCAAAAAGATAATCCACCATGATCAAGTGGGTTTCATACCAGGGATGCAGGGATGGTTTAACATCCATTAGTCAATAAATGTGAGATACCACGTAAACAGAATTAAAAACAAAAATCACATGATCATCTCAATAGATGCAGAAAAAGCATTTGACAAAATCCAGCATTGCTTTATGATTAAAACCCTCAGCAAAATCGGCATAGAAGGGACATACCTTAAGATAATAAAAGGCATCTACAACAAGCCCACAGCCAACTTATATTGAATGGGGAAAGGTCGAAAGCATTCGCCCTGAGAACAGGAGTGAGACAAGGATGCCCACTTTTGAAACTTCTACTCAACACAGTACTGGAATTCCTAGCCAGAGCAATCAGACAAGAGAAAGAAATAAAGGGCATCCAAATTGGTAAAGAGGAAGTCAAACTGTCACTGTTTGCTGATAATATGATTGTATGGCTAGAGAACCCTAAAGACTCATCCAGAAAGCCCCTGGAACTGGTAAATGAATTCAGCAAAGTTTTAGGATACAAAATTAATGTAAACAAATCAGTAGCTCTGCTAAACACCAACAGCAACCAAGCTGAGAATTAAATCAAGAACTCAACCCCTTTCACAAGAGCTGCAAAAATAAAGTAAAATGCTTAGTAATATACCTAACCAAGGATGTGAAAGATCTCTACAATAAAAACTACAAAACACTGCTGAAAGAAATATAGATGACACAAAGTAATGGAAACACATCCCATGCTCATGGGTGGATAGAATCAATATTGTGAAAATGACCATACTGGCCAGAAGCAATCTACATATTCAAAGTAATTCCCATGAAAATACCACCACCATTCTTCACAGAACTAGAAAAAAAAATCCTAAAATTCACATAGAATCAAAAAAGAGCCTGCATAGCCAAAGTAAGACTAAGCAAAAAGAACAAATCTGGAGGCATCACATTGCCCAACTTCAAACTATACTATAAAGCCATAGTCCCCAAAACAGCATGGTACTGGTATAAGAATAGGCACATAAATCAATGGACAGAATAGAGAACCCAGAAATAAAACCAAATACAGCCAACTTGTCTTTGACAAAGCAAACAAAAACATAAAGTGGAGAAAGGACACCCTATTCAACAAATGTTTCTGGGATAATTGGCAAGCCACATGTAGAAGAATGAAACTGGCTCCTCATCTCTCACCTTATACAAAAATCAACTCAGGCTGGAACAAAGACTTAAATTTAAGACCTGAAACCATAAAGATTCTAGAAGATAACATCAGAAAAATTCTTCTAGACATTGGCTTAAACAAAGACTTCAAGACCAAGAACCCAAAAGCAAATGCAACAGAAACAAAGATAAATAGATAGGACTTAACCAAACTAAAAAGCTTCTGCACAGCAAAAGAAATAATCAGCAGAGTTAACACACAACCCATAGAGTGGGAGAAAATCTTCACAATCTATATATCTGACAAAGGACTAATATCTGGAATCTACAATGAACATAAATAAATCATCAAGGACAAAATAATTTATCAAAAAGTGGGCTAAGGGCATACATAGACAATTCTCAAAAGAAGATATACAAATGGCAGACAAGCATATGGAAAAATGCTCTACATCGCTAATTATCAGGGAAATGCAAATCAAAACTACAATGCAATACCACCTCACTCCTGCAAGAATGGCCATAATCAAAAAATCAAAAAATAATAGATGTTGCTATGGATGCAGTGAAAAGGGAAGAACGCTTTTACACTGTTGGTGGGAATGTAAGCTAGTACAACCATTATGGAAAACAGTGTGGAGATTCCTCAAAGAACTAAAAGTAGATCGACTGTTTGATCCAGCAATCCCACTACTAGGTACGTGCACAGAGGGAAATAAGTCATTATTACAAAAAAGATGCTTGCACACACATGTTTACAGGAACACAATTTGCAATTGCAAAAATATGGAACCAGCCCAAATGCCCATCAATCAAAGAGTGGATAAAGAAATACCATGGAATACTACTCAGTCATAAGAAGGAATGAATTAATGGCATTCACAGCAACCTGGATGGGACTGAAGACTATTATTCTAGGTGAAGTAACTCGGGAATGGAAAGCCAAACATTGTACGTTCTCACTCATATGTGAGAGCTAAGCTATGAAGATGCAAAGGTATAACAATGATACATTGGACTCTGGGGACTTCGTGGAAAGAGTGGGGATGGCAAGGGATAAAAAACTACACATTGGGTACAGGGTACACTGCTTGGGTGATGGGTGCACCAAAATCTCAGAAATCACCACTAAGGAACTTACTCATGTAACCAAACACCACCGGTTCCCCAAAAACCTAGTGAAATAAAAAAAAAAATTAAAACTTATGAGTAAAAAATAAAAAATAAAAATAAAAAATAAAGAGGATAGAACAGAAAAAAAAAGATACATCTCCCAAAAAGTTTTCTCATGCCATTCCCAGTGAAAACCCTGCCTCCCAAGCAGCTACTGATATAGTTTCTATCACCATAGTTTAGTTTTTCTGTTCTAGAACTTTAGATAAATGGAATCATTCAGGATTTATTCTTTTGTGTCAGGTTTCTTTGGTATACATGGTATTTATGGGATTTCTCGAAGTTGTTGTGTGTATTGGTAGTTCTTCCATGTTTATTGTGGACTTGTATTTCATTGTATGAATATACCACATTCTCTTGTTGATAAACTTTGAATTGTTTCTACATTGTGGCTGTCATGAATACAGATGTTATGAGCATTCTTAAAAAAAAAAAAGATATTAGCCAATTGTAATGTAGCAGCTGAGAGGGGTTTTGGTGATCATGGGGCTGAGGGAACAATGAAGTCCAGCATCTGCCAAGGGAGGAAGTCCCTCATAAGTACTTGAGGCTTTTAGCTGAGACCCTTGAAAGCTACATTCAAGGAGTGAGAACACACTAGAAATAGACCAACTCTCACAGAGATTAAAACTCCATTTAAATCATCTCAATTTCAGGTTAGAGAAAGATCTGTTCCTACTCTAATTGTCTGCCACAAGCAAAAGGGAATTCACTCTGGAGGAATATAAAATTGTTCACAGCCTTAAGGTGATGGTTGGTATTTAATTTAAATAAACAGAACAAAAACAAAACTAGGCAAACAAAATATACAGAAACTAACCAAGAGGACAAGAGTTTATAGAAATTCACACATAAAAACACCTCATATTCTAGCTATCAAACACAAGTTACTGTGATTACTGTATTTAAGAAATTAATAAAATGGAGAATTTTAGCACAGTGTGAAAATGATGAAAGTGTCACGTGGAAATTTCAAAACTGAAAAATATTTTACCTAATTTTAAGAAATTAGCAGATGGGTTTATCAGCAGATTAGGCACAATTTAAATGTTTAGAAACAGTAGACTGGGTCGGGTGTGATGCTTCACACCTGTAATCCCAGCTATTTAGAAGGCTGAGGTGGGAGGATTGTTTCAGCCTGTGATTGCACCACTGCACTCCAGAACCTGGGAAACAGAGCAAGAAAAAAAAAACTAGACTGAAACATAGAAATAAAATATAGAAAAGAGCATAAAAGATTTATGGGGTATTTTGTAAAGGCCTAATATTTATGTCATTGAAGTTCGTAAGGCTAGGAGAGAGAGAATGGGTGAAAAGCAATATTTGATGAGCCATTGCTAAGATTTTTCCAATACTTATAAGACATCAAGCTACAAGATCTAAGAACTGCTTCAAGCCCAAAGCAGGATAAATACAAGACTCCCAAGCCTAAGCGCATTTACAACAGTAAAACTGTTGAAAGCGAACACGAGATCTTAAAAGCAATAGAAAAAAATGAGCTTCAGAAGAAGTAAGAATATCATACCGAAACAAAGGAAGCCAGAAGACTATAATTGACAGCTTTAACATGCTGGGGGGGGGGGGGGGGAAATCACTGCCAACTTAGAGTTCTATACCCAGTGCAAATATTCTCAAAAAGCAACTAAAGTCAACATAATTTCAGACAAACCAAAACAGAGAATTTTTTTACCAGTAGACTTACACTGAGATAGATAAAGAATGACAAATATTTTTCAAATAAAAGGAACACGATCCCAGATAAGAGCATGGAAATGCAGGAAGAAGTAAAGAACAATGGAAAGAGTAAATATGTGGGCAAATATAAGTGAATATGTCCTGTATGAAACAGGTGAAACAATATTTTGTTGGGCTTAAATTATATTTAAAGTATGTCAATAAAAATGCAAAAGGAGGAATGGGTAGGTGGAACCAAAGTGTCTTCAAGTTGTCTGAGATATTGTACATCTATTAATTTATGTTGAACTTTAATAAGTTAAATATGTCATAATCTGTAGGGTAAACATTTAAAGAGCACTGAATAGAGGAGAAAATTGTTGTTTTTGCTTTGGGTTTGCCCAGAAGCAGGCCCTGAGACAAGGGTTTAAATGCAAGTAGTTTATCTGAGAGATGACCCCAGTAAGTATCAGTAGAGGGATGGGGTAGCAAGACGTGGGTAGGAGGGAAGACAATGAAGAGCATCTTATCAGGAAACATACCTATGGGAGCAACAAGAGCTTTCCAATAGGGAACATTGGAAGCACATTAGACTCCTCTCATCCAAGGGGCAATCCTATCATTAATTATTCCGGAGTTGAAAATTTCCTGGCACTTCTGTCCTGCTTAGTGTATAAGTACAGAGGACTTCAGTGGTGAAAGATCCTACAAGTATAGAATCATAAATGTGGGCAGTTGGAAGTTGGGCTACAGTACAAGGAAACTACAAACTCCAAGAGGATATGGATGGAACAGACTCCAAGAGGATATGAATATAACAGATTCTGCAATACCCAGCAAATGTGTACATGTATGTGTCAAAGACGTATGGAAGAATACACATGAGTACAATGGCCCCAAACTAGAAACAGTCCAGATTTCCCAATAGTAGAACGAATAAGTGTTAATGCATTCATACAGTGGCATATTATATAGCAATGAAAGCAAACTATAGCTATAAACAAGAATATGCATGTATTTCACAAACGTAATGGTGAATGAAAGAAGCCATATGTTACAGAATGAATACTGAAGAGTCCATATATAAATAAACTCCAGAAATCTATAGGATATGTGGGGAATCGGGAAGAAGCTGGTCTATGGGAACTGGAAGACCTATGCTAGATATTATTGGGAATATCAAGCTCAATTAGTGGATTGAGACTAGCCTCATGGAAAGCTGAGGAATTTGTCCTTGACATTACAGGTAACAAAAATTCATGTTTATATGTGAAACTCCAGGCTCTGTTCCAATTGCTCTCTCTCACTCTTCACATATAACCCTATACTTTAGACAGTAGAGATCACATATACTTTACTAACTTGATAAAATATGTGTATTAGGGTTCTTTAGCGGGACAGAACTAATAGGATAAATGTATATATGTAGGGGCATTTATTAAGGAGTATTGACTGACAGGATCACAAGGTGAAGTCCCACAATAGGCTGTCTGCAAGCGGAGGAGCAAGGAAGCCAGTCCGAGTCCCAAAACCTCAAAAGTAGGGAAGCTGACAGTGCAACCTTCAGTCTGTGGCCAAAGGCCCAAGATACCCTGGCAAACCACTGGTGTAAGTCCACGAGTCCAAAAACTGAGGAACTTGGAGTCTGATGTTCAAGGGCAGGAAGCATCCAGCACGAGAGACAGATGAAGAGTAGAAGACAGCAAGTCTGCTCATTCAACTTTCTTTTGCCTGCTTTATTCTAGCTGCGCTGGCAGCTGACGGAGGGTCTGCCTCTTCCAGTCCTCTGACTCAAATGTTAATCTCCTTTGGCAACACCCTCACAGACACGCCCAGGAACAATACTTTGCATCCTTCAATCCAATCAAGTTGACACTCAGTATTAACAATCACAATGTATAACACAGGAAGAAACTAATTGGGTTGTGATGAAATTAAAGCCAACAATGATGGGGAACTTTACTTAAAATGTGGACAATATCACATACATACATATGGCCATTGTGAAAATCATGTATTTGGAAATTTCCAACTTCTGTATTAAAGGTACTAAACTGTGCACCAGGAACACAATGATGACTTAAGCTATGTGAGCATGTCTGACCCAAAGTAGAAACTCAGTATCTGTGGTTGATTATAAGAGGCAGTGAGCAGAGAGGCAGGTTTAAAGTAACTTAGTCTAATTTTTGGAGGCAAATGTTTTGAATACAAATATGAACAAATTTTAATAACATTGTATGTTTGGGGGGCAAGGCAACAGATATTTAAGGAGGTGCCATTGTGGCAGACAGCAGCTTTTCATGAAGAGAGTGTTATTCTGATCCGTCTGTCACTTCATCTTTTTTTTTCTGTCTAACACAAAAGGCAAGTGAAAATTAAAATGGAAACCTCTGGAGGGGGCAGGTAATGAGTATTCTAATTATTAAAGATGCTTTTCAAGACTTCAGATAACACATAGGGTTGAAACTGTCTCTCTTCAAATCCCATTAACAACAAAACAGCTATGCCTGAGAATGTTATGAGTGTGTTTCATGCCCAGCCTTCTCTGTCAGCCACAACCCAAAGAAAAGAGAAAGTGAAGTGTCTCTTTGGTTAGATTGTGACTTGTTTTTGGAAATTAAGTTTCTTACTGTTAAGGTGAGACAATAGATATCCTCTTAGCAATGGAAATTTTCCTGTGAGGCACTGTCTAGCCAATGATTACCTGAAGGCAAACTTCTTCCTTTATACATGGAAGGCAGGACAGATGGTGTGACTGATGCAACCAGATATATCCTGGAGTTGGGCAAGTGAAAGATTTCTCCAATTTCCGAAGGGTCATGCAGTGGAGATGTGATTGTTTTTTCATAATAATAGAAATCCGTACAAATTTAATGGTGATTACTTGTTTATTGACTGTTCTTGTTGCAAGAACAGTTTACCTCCTCATGAACAAAATACTGCTTTCAAATTCCAATCACTTCAGCTAACAGTGTCAGCAGAAAGGACTAGACTCAATGGACTGTGACAGCTAGCTCCATGTTTTAGAACGTTGCTTTAAAACCTAACGCCGGGTCTGCCTAGCATTTGATTTTGCAAAAGCCAGTGCCCACAGGTGGTGGCAGTCAGCAGCTAGCGGCGGGAGGGCTACCAATCCCTACTGCCTGGTTTCCTGAGCTGCCCAACCCTTGCCTTCCTGGCTGGATACCACATTCACCCCTTGGGGCTTCTGATAATGTCTGTGCTGACATGCAGACAAGCTCTGTTAGGGAACACAAGACAAACACATGGGCAGTGCTAGAAAGCTGCCTGTTAGGTGTAACAAAGGAGCCCTCAGCACAGTACCAGCATATGGAAAGCAAGCATGAAATTATTCCATGCTCGGGTTTAAGAACTGTGCAGACGGCCGGGCGCGGTGGCTCAAGCCTGTAATCCCAGCACTTTGGGAGGCCGAGACGGGCGGATCACGAGGTCAAGAGATCGAGACCATCCTGGCTAACACGGTGAAACCCCGTCTCTACTGAAAAATACAAAAAAACTAGCCGGGTGAGGTGGCGGGCGCCTGTAGTCCCAGCTACTCGGGAGACTGAGGCAGGAGAATGGCGGGAACCCGGGAGGCGGAGCTTGCCGTGAGCCCAGATCGCGCCACTGCACTCCAGCCTGGACGACAGAGCGAGACTCTGTCTCAAAAAAAAAAAAAAAAAAAAAAAAAGAACTGTGCAGACTTTTTATATGGAGCTGCAAGTGCTGGATGGTGACAAGCTCCTCTTTTCCTCTTTGCTCCAGCGGTGAAAATACTAGCTAGCTTATCTTCCTTGGACAAAACATGACTAATGTTGAACAAAATTTTTTTATTTTCCTTCTTACTCTTCTATTTTGCTTTGGCCCTTAAGTGGTAGCCTACTGTCTGGGTTCCCAAGCAACATGACTTTGCAGTATGTGAGTGTATACAAAACATAAATGGATAAATTTTAAAAGCTCCTTCTTGAACTTCTCTGCATTGATTAATTGATTTTCTTTCTTTAAGAAAGTTGTATTCTCCATTATGGCCCTACCATGCAATGCCATTGCTCCAGGAAAAAACAACTCTAATTTGAGGAGTTACACTTGTGTCATTAGGAACCTCTGAGGATCTTCCCTGGATGCTGGTACCTTGGTAGCACTCAGAGCAGTGGAGAGTTGCTGGAGGATCCTCTCTTGTGGCTTCACTTGTTTTCTCTGGAAGCAGACAAGGCATGATGGAGAGAGGAACTCTTCTTTCTCAGTCCCGTTTGAGCATTGATTGTATGGTAATTATAGAACTTAAAGGGAGCCTGTGAAAGCTGGATCAGCACTTCCAAGTTTTCTGTTTCCAGATTTTCATAACTCAACCATAAATACTCACTAGCAGGAAGAAATGAAACACATAATATCTAAAAGGAAATGATTTTTTTTTTTGAATTTTCTTTCTGTAGGAAAGGAGAGTTGTGTTGGTTGTTACTCTTTTACGAGCTTTTCCAGTAATAATGACAATGATGATCATGATAAATTCTTCTCTTCCTAAGAGTTTTAAGTTGAATATTTTTGCTTTCTTGAATCCATAACATTAATATAAATAATCTCAAATTTAATTATTTGAATATTCTTTTGTTCCTTTAATTCAGTTTGTGGCTTAGCTGAGATGAAAATCCAGTAAACATTCTACATAATTGAAATTTTAAAATTCTGTTTCGATTCTCCTATCTAATCATTTCTCTATCCAGTTGCCAAACACTTATACAGTGGTTTCTTCCCATTTGCCAATCACTTTGCTAGACAGTAAGGACCAGCATGGATAGGCAGCATCTTGTCCCTTGAGAGTCACAGATAATCATAATACACCGTGGTTCAAACAATGATAGAGGTGGTGACTTAGCAACATGGCATTATGGAGAACAGAGGCTTAGACTAGAGTGGAAAGTAGACTGGTCTCAGGGAAGACCTGCTATAGGAAGTGACCCCTTAGCTAAGTTTTAAAGACTAGAACTGAGCAATGTAGAGTGGTGTCAGGCATTCCAGATGGAGAGGATTCAAGGCATGGAATAATTGTAAACAGGTTAGTTAGTAGTGCTGAGAGGCAGAGGTAGGTGAAAGGTAAGAGTGAAGTGGCTGTTGGAAGATAGATCCTGGAGGATCTTTTAAACTAGACTAGAGATTGGGCTACTGTTGGGAAGCTATTACTGATATCCATGTTAAAGTTAACAAAGGACTGAGCTAGGGCAGTGTTAATTATATTGACAAGCAAGGAAGATGAGAATTTGAAACACTGAAGAGTTGGGAAAAGTTTAGGATGCCTCTGAGGTTTCTATCCTGGACTTTGGCACGGATGCTGGTGTACACAGTTTGGGCCTGGCTGGTTTGAGGTGCCTGTGGATATCCAGGTCAGCGTATCCCACAGAGAGGTGGATTTGTGTCTGAGGCTTATGAGAGAAGGTTTGACCTGAAGATAAGAAGTTGGAAGTCATGAATATCTAGGTGGTGGTTAAACCCACAAATGCGGGCATATTAGATTATCCAGGGGAGAGAGACAAGAGGAGGACAGCAGTATACTGCACATAGAACCATGAGGAAGACCATCTTTCAAAGGGAGGATGGAGAAAAAGAATAAGTAAAGAAGATAGAGTAGGAATCATCAAGGAATTATGAAGAGGAACAGGTAAGAACATTGTCATGGAAGCCAAAAGAGCAGATTACATATAATGAGGGAGCAATCAATAAATGCTGCAGAGAGGCCTGAGATAATAAAACCTGAAACGTGTCCAATAGAATTGACCCATCTTAGCATTCTAAGCCCCAACCTACCCTTCTCCTAAAGCCAGTTGATCTTTATTGAAAATGTTATTAAAAGAGAGAAAACAGTAGGAACCAGATGCATGCACATGGTGTGTTAACTGTTATCTGCTGCACTCTCAGTGGCTGAGATTAAGCTCTCCACAAGGTTGCACTAGCTGGTGTGTGTGCCTGTTTCTCTACATGGTTCCCCATTAGATTAGTGTTGACAGTGCTCTATGCAGGTGGTATAATAATTCAAGGTGTCACAATTAAAAACATACCATTCCATCAGCCATGTAGCATCTCCCTTATCCTACACCAAGATGATCCAGAATTAGAGGTTCTCCGTATTTTATGAACACTTAAAGATTACTCTTATCAAGCTTTCATGATTTAGGGTCATCTTTACTATCCATGCAGAGTTTCTGTGTTAGGTGGGGATGTCTAACCCTACCCCAGGTTGCTCCAAACTGCGGTCTCATTTTAAAATAGCTAAACTGGCCTTCTTTTTTAAAACTGTAGTTTTATGGTTTCCCATCACTAGTTTGGTGGGGGCTGCCCAAGGTCTGCCGCAGCTTCCAATCTGCTCCTGACTTCAAGGCTCCACATATATGATGGGCATAAAAGGCATGGCAGAAATATCCCTTTTAAGTGGCCATTTTCTCATTTTAAAAATGACTTAACAAGACAGAGATAATCTGAAAAAAGCAGGTAGTTCCCTAAGAGATGAGTTACTCATATATGCAATGTTTGGGGTATCTTTCATATTTATTAATTTTGAGAATATACTGTTAAGATGGCTCATTTGTGTTGCCAAATGCCCACTGAATTGCTGCCTCTCCACATTGTTTGCATGCAGATATTGATAATGCATCACAGATTGATGACTATGCCCCAATCCAGTCTCAGAGTCTGTTTACAGAGCACTTCTGTCATCACTGTGAATTAACCAGACATCATGTGAGATAAAAGCTATTTGCTGATTAGAAACTATAGATATTATATAAAGGCAAAGACATTTATTTTCTAGGCTGTTTGTAATTACACTGAAGAAACAAAATATATCTGAGTAATTGAAAGGCATTATTCAAATGTGTCCTCTCTGCAGGAGAAGGAGAATCAGTCATTGCACTTCTTTCTTTAACCTGATAGTCAAGTATTGTCTGAAGCATTGGGGTTTGCATTATTCAAGGTTGTCTAGAGAAATAAAACCAAACCAATCGGTTATCCGGAGAAAAAGAACACACACATGCACACACACATTTATTCTGAGAAATTGGTTTATTGGCTTACACAATTATGGAGGCTGCGAGGTTACACAATCTGTTATCAGCAAGCCGGAGACCCTGGGAAGCCGGTGGGGTAGTGAGGTTCACATCGAAAAGGCTGAGAATTCAAAGAGGTGATAATGTGAATAGGGTCAGGGAAGTTGAAATGAGATATTCCAGCTCAAGCAGCCAGGCAGGATAAAAGAGACAAATCCCTACTTCCTCTGCCTTTTGTTCTGTTTAGGCCCTCAACAGATTAGATGATGCCCAACCAAACTGGAGAGGACAATCTAGTTCACTGAGTTTACCAAATTCAAATGCTAGCCTCCTCCAGGAATATGCTCATAGAGGCAACCAAAAACAATGTTTAATCAGGGCACCAAATGAACCATCCATATTGACACATGCAATTAATTACCTCCCGTAGTTAATTGAAGAGCTCTTGAGGAGCTCTCGTAACCTTGGGAGATTTGTTGTATCAGGGACCGAGCAGCCTCTAAAGCAGTGGCTATCAACGTTGAAATGTATAAGGATTACCTGAAGAACTTATTAAAAATGCATGCTCCTTGGGCCTTAAACCAAGATTCCCATTAAATATGGATTTGAGCTCAGGAATACAGGTTTTTATAATAAACCTGTTGATTCTGGTATAGATGATCTGAGGACCCTACTTCAAAAAAATACTCCGGTGAGTGGTCTTCGAAGTAGGGCATGTATCCTTTTGGAACAATCCTTTATAGTATGGGAAAATTGTAGAACTTTTATTTTATTTTAACAAATGAAAGTTCTTAAGCTTTGTTGTTGATTGGAACTGGTGCACACACTGAAGCTGTATGGTAATGTTCTGGACAAATCCTGCAGAATCCCAAGGAGTTGAGTGGGAGTGGGAGCTGACTTGAGTTTAACTTACTGTGAAGTAGTGAGGTGTGTGTTGCCTGGGTAAATAGATTTAAGGGCCAATGATCTTGTTTAACTGAACTACCTCTCACAAAATGGGTAAGAATCTTAAATTATTCCCAAGAAGATGTGATAATGCCATGATAATGCCAAAAGAACATCCACAAAAGAGCGAAAGAAAATGGCCATGCTGGCACTTGTCCTACTCATTCAAAGCTCCTGATAACCTTCATTAAGTGGTAGGAAACAATGACAGTCTAATCAGATATGATTAGTAAGAAGACTATTTGAAATATGGATTTACCAGCCACTATCATTAATGATTAACCTCTCCCAAAGTGTACATCATGCTTTGAAAAATTAACAATTATAGAGGCAGAAGACTGTAATGCAGAGTTAGGACTTAGGTGCTACAGCCAGACTACTGGGTTTGAATCCAAGCTCTGGCGCTACCAGCTCTGTGACCTTGCGTGAGTTACTTATTTGTACTGTCTTCGTCTGTTCCTGCTGCCATTTCACAATTACCATAAGACTGGGTAATCTATAACGACAGAAATTTGTTAAGTTACAGTTCTAGAGGCTTGAGAGTCCAGGATCAAGCAGAACCCTCATGACCTAATCACCTCCTAAAGGCCACACCTCTTAATACTATTACATTGGGGATTAAGTTTCAAATGAACTTTGGAGGGACACAAACATGAAAGTCATAAAATTCTTCTCCTGTATCCCTAACATTGATGTCCTTACCAGTTACAAAATATAATCATTCTATCCCAATAACCCCCCAAAGTCCTAATTCATTCCAGCATCAACTTTAATGTGTAAGTCCAGAGTCTCATCTAAATCAGATATGAATGGGACTCAAAGCACAGTTCATTCTAAGGCAAATTGTTACTCCATCTGTGAGCCTTTGAAAGGAAACAAGCTATGTGCTTTCAAAACTCAGCAAACCAACATGGCATATGTATACCTATGTAACAAACCTGCACATTGTGCACATGTACTCTAGAACTTAAAGTATATAAAAAAAAAGAACTTAAATTTACAAAAAAAACACAACCCCATCAAAAATGGGCAAAGGAGATGAACAGACAATTCTCAAAAGAAGACATTTATGCAGCCAACAGACATATGAAAAAATGCTCATCATCACTGGTTATTAGAGAAATGCAAATCAAAACCACAATGAGATACCATCTCATGCCAGTTAGAATGGCAATCATTAAAAAGTCAGGAAACAACAGATGCTGGAGAGGTTGTGGAGAAATAGGAACACTTTTACACTGTTGGTGGGAGTGTAAATTAGTTCAACCATTGTGGAAGACAGTGTGGCGATTCCTCAAGGATCTTGAACTGGAAATACCATTTGACCCAGCAATCCCATTACTGGGCATATACACAAAGGATTATAAATCATTCTATGATAAAGACACATGCACACGTATGTTTATTGCGGCACTGTTCACAATAGCAAAGACTTGGAATCAACCCAAATGTCCATCAATGATAGACTGGATTAAGAAAATGTGGCATGTATACGCCATGGAATATTATGCAGCCATAAAAAGGATGAGTTTGTGTCCTTTGCAGGGACATGGAAAATGATGCTAGAAACCATCATTCTCAGCAAACTATCACAAGATCAGAAAACCAAACACCACATGTTCTCACTCATAAGTGGGAGTTGAACAATGAGAACACATGGACAAAGGGAGGGGAACATCACACTCGGGGGCCTGTTGGGGGATGGGGGGCTAAGGGAGGGATAACATTAGGAGAAATACCTAATGTAGGTGATGGGTTGATGGGTGCAGCAAACCACTAGGGCACGTGTATACCTATGCAACAAAACTGCACATTCTGCACATGTAACCCATAACTTAAAGTATAATTTAAAAAAATACAATAGTGAAATAGGCATAAGATAGACCTTTCCATTCCAAAAAGAAGAAAAAATACAGGAAGAAAGAAAGGGATAAGTTGTCCCAAGTAACTCCAAAATCCAAATGGGAAAACATTACATCTTAAGGCTCCAGAATAAGCTCCTTTGACTCTCTATTCCACCTGCCAGAGACACAGGGCTAAAGGTTGGGCCCCCAAAGTCCTGGGAAGCCCTGCCCTTATGACTTTTCTGGGCACAGCCCACACAGCAGCTCTCACAAGTTGGAGTCTCCTGCTTGCAGCTCTCTCAGATGAAGTTGCACATTGGTAGCTCTACAGCTCTGAAGTCTTTGGAGTGGCTCTGCTTCCATGACTTACTGGGCATTGCTCTAGTCGGGGCTCTCTGTGGTTGCCCTGAACCTGTTGTGCTAAAGCTCTTTGGAACATTCTTTGAAATCTAGATGGAAGCAGCCATGCCCCCACAACTCATGCAGTCTGCTCCTTGGCGGAGATGGCGCCATATGAACATCACTAAGGTTTACCACTTATGCTTACTGGAGGGCTGGCCACTGTAGCCTGCACCATACCTGAGCCCACTGGAGTCAACTTGGGATGGCTGAGAAGAGCTGCACCAGAATTTGTGAAGCAGAGACTTGAGGCAGCCCATGCCAATGAGTACTGAGGTCATATGGATACCTAAATCCCCTCTTTTGACAACATTCTGCTCTCAAAGCCCCGGCACTCTGAGTCTGAGATGGGATTGGCAGTACCTGACAAGTTTTGAAATGGCTTTGGAGTCATTCTTTCATTGTCCTGATGAATAGCATCTAGCTTCCTTCTGTCCATATTAATCTTTTCAAACAGTCTCTTGGGCACATTGTTGATATTCTGTCCTGAATACACTCTCTCATTTTTTTTTTAATGACTCAGAATTTTCCAACTGTTTAAGTTCTGCTTTCCTTTTGAGTATAAATTCAGTCTTTAACTTGTTTCTCTCTTCTTGCATTTTACTGTCAGCAGTCAAGGAAGCCATGCTGCACCCTCAACACCTGACTTAGAGATTTCTTCTGCCAAATATCCTAATTCATTGCTCTTCAGCTCTGCCTTCCACAAAACACTAGGACACAAACATAATTCAGGCAAGCTCTTTTCCTCTTTATAGCAAGAATGTCCTTTCCTCCAATTTCCAATAACATGTCTCTTATTTTCATCTAAGACCACATCAGAATGGTCTTTCCCTGTCCACATTTCTACCCACATTCTGATCACAAAATTTAAGTAATTACTAAGAAGATTGAGGCCCTCCCTACATCTCTCCTCTTCTTCTGAGCCCTTTAAAGTCCAGTCTCTACCTATTGCCCAGTTGCAAAGACACTTCCATATTTTTAGGTATTTGCTATAGAAGCACCACTTCTTGCTACCAATTTCTGCCTTAGTCCATTCATGCATCTATAACAAAATACCTTAAAGTGGGTAATTTACAAATAATGGACATTTGTTTCTCACAATCCTGGAGGATGAGTAGTCCAAGATCAAGGTGTTAGCAGATTTGGTGTCTGGTAAAGGCATGCTCTCTGCTTTTCAGATGGCCTCTTGCCACTTCCTCATAAGGCAGAAGGGATGTAAAAGGGATAAACACTGTGTCCTCATATGGCAGGAGGAGCAGAAGGGTCAGACAGCTCTCTGAAGCCCATTCAAAAGGGCAGAACTATCATGAGTTAATCACCTCCCCATAGGCCCTACTCTTTTTTTTTTTTTTTTTGAGACGGAGTCTTGCTCTGTCGCCCAGGCTGGAGTGCAGTGGCGCAATCTCTGCTCACTGCATGCTTCTTCTCCCAGGTTCATGCAATTCTCCTGCCTCAGCCTGCCGAGTAGCTGGGACTACAGGCGCCCGCCACCACGCCGGGTAATTTTTTGTATTTTTAGTAGAGACGGGGTTTCACCGTGTTAACCAGGATGGTCTCGATCTGCTGACCTCGTGATCTGCCCGACTCGGCCTCCCAAAGTGCTGGGATTACAGGCATGAGCCACCGCACCCTGCCCCTCTTTATTCCACCACAATTGAGATTAAATTTCAACATGAATTTTGGAGAAACACAAACATCAAAACTATGGCAAATACTATGCCTCAGTTTCCTCGCCTGTAAAATGGGTCCTTAATAATAGTACCACCTTTGAGGGCTGACATGAGCATTATGTGGTTAATACGTGTAATGCGTTTAGACCAAGGCACATACACTGTACACAATAGAAATGTTAGTTTGGAAGTATAATTTATCCTATTATATGATACCCTTTAAAGATTTCTATGTTTTATAATTTATATTGGTATGTTTTATTATAACTTGTAAATATATATTCAAACATTGATATATATTTTTGTACCAATATAAACATGGGACATATGTTCAACATGGTTGCTCATAGTAATGAGCAAATAAAATATCTATAGCCCACCTTCCAGCAGATGCTGGTACTCCTGGAAGAGTCCCAGGTCCCTGGAAGCATAATAGTTACTGACATTACTCTCGAATGGGACTGTGGTCAGAACCAATGATGGGGACTGGGTATAAAAGCTGAAACATGTTATCTTTTGACAATCCTCCTTTCTACACAGCTCTTCTCTATATTAAACATTCTGATCTGATTGTCACTTTATTCTGTTTCCTTTCATAGCTTTTTATCCTATTTCTCAGTACTGTCATACCAAGATATTACCTGAAAAAGTGTTTGGAAATATAATAGTTTGAAAATGAGTCTCTGGGGAACTCCTTTTCTTATTTTATCCCATCCACCTGGCCCCTCATCCTCTGTCCCAGGGCCTCTGTTCATGGGCGTGAATGTTCACCTGGACCAGCATGCCCAGGCCATGTGTATAAAAATGTGTATGCAAACACAATTAGTCTCTTTTTCCACTCAGTCTAGGTAGGTGAGACGATTTTTTTCAAAGCAACATTTCTGAGCAGAACATAAAAGGAAATAAACAAAAGAAATGACAAACCATTGAAGTAAATGGCCATGTCCAATATTTTTTCTAGTCATCATTTGCTGAACACACAGTCCTCTCTCTTCTCAATCTGCTTTAGCAAACTCCTGCCCAAGGTGGCTTCAGGTTATATCCTCTGTTCCCATCCAGTGCCTGTTTTCCAGTTGTCATTGCCTGCAGATCAGAGTCCAGACTCCACAAACTTTCATTTAGTTTCCTGACTATTCTGACTCTAACTGTCTGTGTCTGTCCCTGCTGCCATTTCACAATTACCGTAAGACTGGGTAATCTTTAACAACAGAAATTTGTTAAGTTACAGTTCTAGAGGCTTGAAAGTCCGGGATCAAGCAGAACCCTCATGACCTAATCACCTCCTAAAGGCCACACCTTTAGGTGTGGATTCATGCACAGGGTTAACCTGGAAGACCTTCACCATCCCCTCCGAAGTTCTCTGCTTATTTCTCCAGACTCTTCCTCCAAGGTTGTTTTACCATTTCTAAGCTTATCATGTTAATTTGCCCATGGCCTTTTCTTTGAGTCTTCCCCTCCTACTCTCAGCTGAGACAAATCCTCTCTGGCTTCCTAGGATGCCTCAAACCCCTACTTTCCTGAGGGATCACACCCCAGAACTGTTCACTTTGTATGTAGAACTGTACATTATGTCTCCATGCAGGTCTACTTGATCTGGAGCAGAGCCTCCAAGTGACATTTCTAGGGTGTCTTTCCTTCTAGTGCAGGTCAACCATATCTAGAACCATTTTAACCATTACAAACTTATACATGATTAAATCTCATATCTCAGGTTTGGAAAATAAGCTACCTTCTCCTTCCACTCAATGTGTGACTCCCCTCTTAGCACCCTAGTACACAATTATCCATATGCCAAAACAACTCACATGATGGTAATTTCATTATATCTCTAGACATCGCATTTCTCAAAGCAGAGTGTCTTCCATTTATCATAGAACACAGCCTCTATTTCAAGACAACAAAGCAAATTTTTTTAATTGGAAAATGTGGCACATATACACCATGGAATACTATGCAGCCATAAAAAAGGATGAGTTCATGTCCTTTGCAGGGACATGGAAAATGAAGCTGGAAACCATCATTCTCAGCAAACTAACCCAGGAACAGAAAATGAAACACCGCATGTTCTCACTCATAAGTGGGAGTTGATCAATGAGAGCACATGGACACAGGGAGGGGAACATCACACACTAGGGCTTGTCGGGGGATGGGGACCTAGGAGAGGGATAGCGGTAGGAGAAATACCTAATGTAGATGACGGGTTGATGGGTGCAGCAAACCACTATGGCATATGTATACCTATGTAACAAACCTGCAGGTTCTGCATGTGTATCCCAGAACTTAAAGTATTAAAAACAAAATTAAGGTTGAACTAATGATGAATTTCAAATATGATCAGACTCATTGAGTGCTTTGGAATCATATATTGAATATAGTCAGGTTATCAAGGCTTAACATTTGATTAATATATGTGCTAGGCTACTTTCTCCAAAAAATGAATGTTGAAAAGGCAATGTCCTGTGAAGCAGGTGAACTTGTATTGGAAAATATGGAGCATTCTAAAACAATAAAAGGCCAGAGAGGACAGAGGACTCTGGGTCTTTGTATGAAATCTAAACTTCTTTCCAGGTACTGGAAGACTTACTAATCTTAAACTATTACAATGTATTGGTTTGGTATAGACAATAGGCTAGCTGCTTTGTAAAATACAAACATGCATTAACTTTGCATCTGCTCATGACCTTTCTAAAATGCTCACTGGACAGCACTCCTCATCTTAAACTCCTTCAGTTGCTCTACTTTTCCTTCAATAAAATCCAAGCTGCTTGGCATGCTCTACAAGACCCTTCAAGAAATAGCCTCTGCCTACTTTTTCAACTTTCCTTTTCACCACTTCTTAGACTCTAGACATATCATTGTTTGCCATTCTCTGAAAGCATCACACTCTTTCTGACCTTCAGGCTGCGCAAGCCTCCTTCTTCCCTTGGCTTGCTATTTGTTCATGACTCAACTCAGAGAGTATTTTCTGCATGGAGACTTTCTTGTTGCTCTCCAACCCCTCATACCCTTTGATCTTTTGTATTACTTTATAACACTCATCTTAACCTCCATATGAGCACTTATAATTCTGTATTATGATGCATTACTTGCCTATATTTTATGTGCTCCTTATAAATCATAAGAACACCTTTCATTTCTAAATTTGATGACTACTATTGCACCTGGTATCTGGGAGGTACTCATTACCCAGATGTGCACAATTTAACCACGCAAGTGTTTAAAAGTGGAGAACCTTTCCCAGCTGTGGTCAGAGAGTGGTGTTACTATGGAATATGGGTAGGAGAAAGGCTCCACTTGCTGAATGAAAGAGTGCATCATATACTCATTGTCTTTGAAAACTCTGCAGCCTCAATTAGGAATCAAGAGTTAGGTTCAGGTATTTAGAAGTTACAGGTTTTGGGTTTTATTTTATTTTTTTATTTATTTTATTTTATTTTTTTTTGTCATTTTAAAGGTTGCCCAAGAGTTCCTGATTCCTTTTTTTTTTTTTTTTTTTTTTTTTGCAAAATCATGAGGTATTTATCCTACCCTGACCAATGCAGGACACACAGGGAAAAGAAGCAAATTTTGGAGCAAGAAGTTTTAACCTGGAGCCCAAGTATTCCCTAGGAATTCCATGAATGGGCTTCGTGGGATTCTGTGGACCACCTGAAATATATACATTACTTGTCTACATGTCTGTTTCTGGGAGAGACTCAGGAGGTTGCATCATATTACCACACAAATGTGGTCCAGAAATGCTGTTCTAATAAAGGATAGTAGAATGGTGGAGAAATACACTCAAAGAAACCTTTCCTTGACTTTAGGTAGCTCCAGTTGAATTTCAAGCTTCACTCTTTTGGGAGATTCTTGTCACCACACCACACACAAAGGAAGAAATTATTTCTTTTCTTGCTTAATAGGCAGTTTGAGGAGGTAACCTCTCTGGGATGGCGGTGCAGTGGAGGGTGACATTGTGGCACACTTGTGATAAACAAATAAGGATATCAGGATCAGGGTGGCCTAAGCACATTCATTTACATGAGTTTTATATTTTCTTAGGACTGACAGGAAACTTCAGAGTGTCACCTGGCTTCATCGCCTGCTTTGAAAAAATATTTTCAGATAAACCATATAAATTGGACTAAACCACATCCCATTTGTAAGCATACTTTTCCCATCCCCGAGAAGGTGGTTGCCGAACCTTAACCGTGGCATTCCACACTTAAAAGGCCACTTGACAAACAAAAAGCCAGAGGCCAGTTGCTTGGAAAATATCCTGTGCTTTCTCTTTTCCATCAAGTGTAATGAAGTGGAGAGAGATAAACATATGACCACAGATTTAAATCCTTTGGTTAAACGGTGTGCGGTCTTCCGAAGCAGGGCTCATGGCGTGTTCTCTGGACAGGCAGTATGCCTGCATGCAGAAGCTCTTCTGCAAATAAACCATGAAGTTGCAAACTTGGGCACAGCATTTGAATAACAGCAAGTAGAAAAAGATATCCCTTCCTTAAGGTCAACATCTATTTCTTTGTGAACTCATTTGGGGGACCTGAAGAGACTTTCTTGATAATTGGGAAATTTTTCCTTGGAGAAGAACAATTTTCTGACTGTGACATCCTAAATACATCCACGATTATCAAAACTGTGAGGCCAGGGCAGAGAGAAGCTGGCCACTCTGCCTCAATTAATATCTAACTGCACTTAATGCTGCATTAGTGATTTGGGGGTTTATGAGAATCAGGATGAAAGAATCAATCCTACCATTTGAATCCACTGCATTCATTTGTTCATTGAAATGTCAGTTATTTAGAGAATCTACTGTGAAGCAAGCATTGTACTAAGTTCTGAGATTCTCCTGGATAGTTTGGTTGCAGGGGGCCAGTTATTTAGTTTTTTTAGCAGAAAATGCCAGTGATTGCATCTTAGCTTTGTTTATTCTGCTGAATATTAATTAATCCATCTGTATTCGTTAAATGTGTATTACTCCTACTTCTACCATGGGCAGAGCTATGAGTAAGGTGTGTCAGAGAAATAGAGAAGACAGAGCACCAGTACCTTACAGATTTTACTATCTACTTTTAAATTACCCCTCAGCTCCCTTTTTAGAAACAAGGAAGATATACACTATGAATGGAAGTGTTTTACTGTCCCCTACTACCTCTTTCCGGAAACTCTGGAGGAAGAGCTTTAGTATTAGAGTTCTGTTTCTAGAGTCTGCTTAAGAGTCCAGGAAGGGCTGGGTGTGGTGACTCATGCCTGTAATCCCAGCACTTTGGGAGGCTGAGGCAGGCGGATCATGAGGTCAGGAGGTTGAGACCATCCTGGCCAACATGGTAAAACCCTGTCTCTACTAAAATACAAAAAATTAACCAGGTGTGGTGCCATGTGCCTATAGTCCCAGCTACTCAGGAGGCTGAGACAGGGGAATCACTTGAATCCGGGAGACAGAGGTTGCAGTGAGCTGATATCATGCCATTGCACTCCAGTCTGGTGACAGAGAGAGACTCCGTTTAAAAAAAAAGAAAAAATCCAGGAAAACTTTAGGCTGTAAGAGGTTGGCACTACTCTTTTGCATCAATTAGGGGTGGCTTTGCTTAAATTCACATTCACCAAAAGTCTTCAGTCTTCATAAAATCATGTAAATTAGCAAAAAGAAAATGACCTTAGGCCAGGTGCAATGGCTCATGTCTGTAATTCCCGTTCTTTGGGAGGTCAAGGCAGGAAAATTGCCAGGAGTTTGAGACCAGCCTGGGTAACATAGCAAGATCCTGTCTCACTCTAAAAAAGGTAGCCAAACATGAGGGCACACACCTGTAGTTCTAGCTACTCAGGAGGCTGGTGTGAGAGGATTGCTTGAGCCCAGGAGTTTGAGGCTACAGCGAGGTATGACTGTGCCACTGAACTCCAGCTTGGGCAGCAGAGAGAGATTCTATCTCTCAAAAGATTTTTTTGTAATTAAAACAAAGAAACAAATCTTAGGAAGTTGTTTTCTTTCTTCTTTTCTCTTCATAGCAGCATATTTCATCTAGTCTATGGAATAGAACTCAATTGATTCTATGGTTTTTGCTCAAATTGTACAGTCTGAATTACCCATGTATTTCTGAAATTCACCCTCTTTCTACCTGCTAGCATCCTTTACTGCTTGTGACAAATGAGCTCCACCAATTGTCTTGTATTTTCTTGGAGCTGGGACTTTTACCTTTCTTTGAATTATGTTGATGCCTATATAATCTTGCTATTCCTTCTCTTCGAAAATCCTATAAAATTTGCCTTTTTTTTTTCTGCCATTGGCTAATATTGGCCCTGACTTGGAGTCAACCTAACTTTATCAGGACATTACTGTGGTTAACATAACACATACATGATTAACTATACACGAAAGTTGTCTCCTTTCAAGTTCTTCTTTCCTCCTTTTGCACCACCCTGTCCTTAAGTAAACCCTCATGACTTAAAACAAATCCTAACAATTTTTAGTGACTATTTCTGACTTCAGAAGATCTCTAAAGCTAAGAACATCGTTGAATTGGGCATTTTCTATTTAACTAGAGAATAAAGAATCTTGGGAGGTATAAATAGTGCTTTTTGATGTTGAATTTGAAGAAGTTTCTTTAGCCAAGAACAGTCTTACTTAAAATTCCTTGTAATTGTAACTTCATTAATAAATCAGGAAAATCAAGGAAGATATGTATAAATCTTTTTGGTGGTTTCTGTATACATTCGTTATGTTTATTTGCTATGTATTTAGAAGATAGGCTACACTGATTGATTTAAACCTTTATTTCTATCTATAATAGAGGAAAAAGATTAGAGAAGATAAATCCCTACTGATAGATTTCAGTGGCGGAAGTTTGCATCATAACTCTAGGTAAGGAATAAGGTGGTGCTTTTCTGTACTAGGCTAGTGTGTTGTGCCTGCATTTAGTACGGAATTTATCACTCTCCATTATTATTATGACTATTATTGTTTGACTAACTATAAGCTTCTTAATGACAGTGTATATTTTTTATTCTGTATTATTGTTTTACTGGTTAGAATAATTTTTGACTCTACAAAAAAAAAAAAAAAAAAAGAACCCTGCTCAGACCTCTTTAATCATAAAAGGAAATTTATTGGTTTGAATATCAAAAAAGTCCAGGCTCCAGGGAATCAAATGCTTTGGAGGAACACTTTCTCTTTTGCTCACTGCCTCTCATGTAGATTGCAAATTAACTGCATTTTCTCTCTCAAACAAGAGTCCCTACATATAGCCAGAGATGATGACCACATGCAGGTGCAACATACTTGTGACACTGTATTTAATATGTTTTGGATAGAATACTTCCAGAGGTAAATCATTTTGCTTTCCTCCACCTCAAACTACTGAATCTTATCTCCCTCCAGAATCCAGCTTGAATTCCTTTCCTAGATACCCTCTCAGTTCATTGCAACCATAATCTAGTTTTCCATTGGATTTGTAGTTGCTTTCTATCTTTCTTTTTTCTTTTGGACATTTATTTGAGAATGGGGCATTGCCTTGAAGTTTGTTGTCTTGCTTTGACATTTGATATCTGGCTCTGGAATTGCCATTTAACTTTTAATGCACTTGGAAGACCATCTCTAAATACTTGTTGATTTGATTTTCTAGAAATAGCTATATGGCATGACAAGTTTGCATAATGTCTCCCTTTGATCTCAACATTTAAGATTTGGGGGTGAATGTACTCTGTGTGTGTTGGCTTTCTTTTCCATAGGGGTAGAAGCCCTGTGGATTGGTGATGTGAATTAAGCTAATGAAACTTCATACTTGGTAGTAAGAAAATGATTTATCTTATTTGCCCTCCATTTCTCTGTGTATAAAATATGGGTAACAGAACTTTCTACTTCAGGTTTTTGTGATAATAAATTAAATCACATTTATTTGATTGCCATCATTATTTTCACAGCTGTATTTTGTCGATACTGAAAAGTGGCTGCTGTCCAGTGTGCTGCACAAAGCCCCGTTATTGTAGGAACAAGGTGTGCAGGTCTGAAGTGGGGCTAGGGCATATTAATTTCTAACACGCACGGCAGGCAGGTCTGATACAAAACTACATGGATCATAAGACATAAAATAGAAAACATATAAGGCATAAAAGTAACCTTTGATACTTATTTGCCTTATATTTCAAATAATTTCTATTTTAATGATTCACTCATTCGTTTACTCAACAAATGTTTCTTTGTTACTAAAAACAAGTAAGACAGTTGCCTTGTTTTCCTCTCTCCAACAGTGGTTTGAGGATTGCAGGCAATACTTCTGAAATTTAAGTATGTATAAAATTCACATAGAGAATTTGTTAAAATTCAAAGTTTATGATCCCATTCCCAGACAGTCTGACTCAGTAGGTCTGTTGTGAGATCTCCTAAACCTCCATTTTCTCATACTGTGGGTGGCCTTTTGCTCAAGCTTTAAAAACCAGTGACCTATTCTATGTGAAAATTGTCTGAAGTGTAATCATTATTCTGAAGAGCTAATGGGAATAGTCTATTTGATTTCACTAAAGGCATGGATTAGTCGACTTAGGGAAGACAAATGCCACCCAACAATACCTAAGCCACTCCATCATGGGTAAGAAAAATGCCCAAATATGCCTTGGAGGAATCCAATGCCCTAGAATAAAGGTGCACAGACCAAGATTATGAGACTGGGCTGACATCAGCAGTTTTATTGTCAAATAGAAGTAGTAGTGAGGGAAACCCTGAGTCATTTCTGAGTTTCCTAATGTAGAATTCAGCCTTGTGAAACTTTCAGGTGAATTGAACCTTGTGTCCTTCCAGTTGCTGGGAGATCAAAGGTCTAACAGGAGATTTTTCTGACTCTCAATATTGATTCTGCCAAAGCCCTTAATGTTTACAGCTGCAGTTTGAGAGGCCTTTAATTACCATGTTGCTCTCCAGTATATCTACAGGTTCTAGCAGTTTTACAAGCTATATTTTGAAAGAAATGGCTAATAAACATTCTACATTTTAATGATTATTTCAAATACGTATGTCATTGCCCAAGTATAGATTATCCCAACCATTTCCTAGGTCACTAAGCCTGTCTCTGCAGCCTTCCTTTTTGAGAGCATCCCTGTTGATGGCTGCTTGACTTCTAAGCCCTAAGTAATTGCAGCATATTCTTCTTTCTGTCCATCAGGAAATAAAACTAAAAATGGCCATACTGCTCAAAGAAATCTATAGATGTGACACTATTCCTATCAAACTACCAACATTACTTTTCACAGAACTGGAAAAATCTATTCTAAAATTTATATGAAAACAAAAAAGAGCCCGAATTGCCAAAGTCATCATAAGCAAAAAGAGCAAAGCTAGAGGCATCACATTATCCAAGTTCAAATTATACTGTAAGGCTGCAGTAACCAAAATAGCATGGTCCTGGTACAAAAACAGACACGTAGACAAATGGAACACAAAAAAGAGCCAGAAATAAATTTACACACCTGTAACTATCTGATCTTTGACAAAGATGACAAAAATAAGTAATGGGGAAAAGACCCCCTATTCAATAAATAGTGTTGGGATAGCTGGTTAGCCATATGCAGAAGAATAAAACTGGACCCCCTACCTTTTACCATATGCAGAATTAACTCACATTAACCCAAGACAGATTAAATATTTAAATGTAAGACCTCCAATTATAGGAATCCTAGAAGGAAACCTAGGAATCATGATTCTGGACATGGGCCTTGGGAAAAAATTTATGACAAAGTGCTCAAAAGCAATAGTAATGAAGACAAAAATTGACAAGTGGGACCTAATTAAACTAAAGAACTTGTGCTCAGCAGAAGAACAAAAAACAAACAAACAAACAAAAACAAAAAAACTATCGACAGGGTAAACAGACAACCTACAGAATGGGAGAAAATATTTGCAGATTATGCATCCAATAAGGGACTAATATCCGAATCTATAAGGAACTTAAACAATTTACCAAGAAAAAAACCAAATAACCTCATTTAAAAAAATGGACAAAATACATGAATAGACTCTTCTCAAAAGAAGACGTACAAGCAGCCAACAAATATGTAAAGAAATGCTCAACATCACTAATCATCAGATAAATGCAAATCAAAACCACAATGAGATACCATCTCACACCAGTCAAAATGGCAATTATTAAAAAGTCAAAAAACCACAGATGTAGGTGAGGTTGCAAAGAAAAGGGAATGCTTACACACCGTTGGTGAGAAGGTGAAATATTTCAACCACTGTGGAAAGCAGTTTGAATTTTTCTCAAAAAACTTACAACAGAACTACCATTCAACCTAGCAATCCAATTATTGGATATATATGTAAAAGAAAACAAATCATTCTGCCAAAAAGACACATGCACACGTATGTTCATTGCAGCACTATTCATAATAGCAAAGACATGTAATCAACCTAGCTGTCCATCAACAGTGGATTGGATAAAGACTATGGTACATGTACATCATGGAATACTACATGGCCATAAAAATGAATGAAATCATGTTGTTTGCAGCAACATAGATGCAGCCAGAGGCCATTATCCTAAGCAAATTAACGCAAGAACAGAAAACAAAATACCTCATGTTCTCACCTATAAGTGGGAGCTAAACATCTGGTACTCACGGACATAAAAGTGGCAGCAACAGACACTGGTGACTACTAGAGGAGGAGGACGAGGAGGGAGGGTTAAAAAACTGTTAGGTATTATGTCCAATACCTGAGCGATGGGATCATTTGTACCCCAAACCTCAGCATCACGTAACATACCTAGGTAACAAACTTGCACATGTGCTCCTGAATCTAAAAATAAACGTTGAAAAAGGAAAATAAAAAAGAGATACAACTCCTCATCAGAAATATTCTAAGGGTTCCTACATTGAAAATACACTTCCTAAAATAGAAACATTAAAATTAGTACTGCGTTTTTCCTTTTGTAAGACAAAGAGCATCAAGTTACACTTCAGTTGTAGAAATAACCTAGTAACAGTATTTTCTAAACATGTCCAAAACACTATAGAAACACATCTCCCAGCAACAGCACTCTTTCTTTTAAAACTTGCATATTTACTGCTTATACCCCCCAAGCTCAGTAGTTTAGTAGATTCCGCAAGACGAATATTTAAATGTTTAGCAATTTGTATGGTTTACCTCCATGTCTGCGTTATCCTCCTCTTAATACGCCAAGTAGTAATATAAAAGCATATAAGCTATGAATTAGACTCTAGTCACAAATGAAATCTGATTTATCACCTTTCTAGGCCCTAAAAACCTAATTTTCATGTAATCCCAGGCTCTAATGTCATAATAGCTACCAATTAAACAAACCAACATTTTCATGGGGGCATTGCTTACAGAGATACTATTTATTAACTTGTGTATTGCTGAAGACAACTGGATGATGGACTTTTAAAAAAAATTAAAACGTACAATATTATGGAGTAGAGATTTTTAAAAGAATCTTAACACAGATATCTTGGAAAGTATAAAATTTGTTTTGAGGGATCCTAGATTCCGGGAAAAAGCTTTATAATATCCATGATTTCTAATAACCCTCTGAATCAGATCATGACTCCTTTAGTGAGGGTTTAGCCAGGTCTTCCCTCTCCTCTCTTCATTGTGATTAAATAAGAAAATATCCACCCAGATAAGGACAAATAGAGGCTATTTACCCAGCGCTTGCTATAGCAAGGGAGTCAGCCACCATCATGCATTCTTGGCAGAGACTCAAAGGCAAGAAGGATGGAAGAGCCTCATGGTGGGAAAGAGCAATGATCTCAATATGCTTTGATTAGAAGTTGTTGGCATAGGGAAGCTAGAGATGAGCAAGAGAGAAGTGGGGAGTCTTTTGTAATAGGTTTGGGGAACATATGTGACTCTCTGGTTGGTTTTATATTGGAAGAAGGAGCAAGAAGTAAAGAAACCAGCAGTCAATGACCAAGTCCTGACCAGTATGGGCTGATTGCTGCACAGATGTGGTTTGACTTTCTAAACTGATTGCTGCAAAAGTTGTGGGTCAGAAGTATACTGTCATATATAGTCTGGCCATCATCTGTTGGAATATTCAGTCTATTCATTGCCTCTGTGCTTGTTTTCTCTCTTGTGAAGGGTTGAACAATTCATGGAAAACTAAAGATTCAGATTTTCAGCTCTTGAGGATTGTTTAAATGTTTCCATGGTCAATAGTATCATGAGGTTTTTTTGCCTTTTTGTTGTTATTGTACCATGGCAATTATCTTATGAGAGGGCAGCTGTGCAAAAGCATTTAAGATTCTGGATAGAATGCAATGGCACAGCATCATAATCACTCTAACAAAAACAAGAAAATTAATAATCTCTTTAAGATGTTTTGGAATCAGGAAGTCCACCTGCCCAACCCAGGCCAAGAGAACAAATCCAATAGGCTATAGTTTTACCTAGTCTGTTTCATCAATCCAAATACAGCAAGAGACACTGTCTAGTTAAGAAATCTAGAGCAATGCAATTGCCCATCACTGATTCTGCCAATGAGTTTAGACTAATCTCTATACATCTAAGGCAGAGGTGGTATTATTAGTGCTTTCTGCCAGTAATATGTTGGCATATTGGATATGTGTTTCCACCCAAATCTCGTATTGAATTGTGATCCCCAAGGTTTGAGGTAGGGGCTGGAGGAAGGTGATTGGATCACAGGGGCAGTTTCTCATGGTTTAACACCATCTTCCTTGGTGCTCTCATTGCAATAGTGAGTTATTATGAAATCTGGTTGTTTAAAAGTGTGTACCACTTCCTCAATCTCTCTCTTGCTCCTGCTCCAGCCATGTAGGACATGCCTGCTTTCCCTTCACTTTTTCACCATGACTGTAAGTTTCCTGAGACTTCCCCAGAAGCAGAAGCTGCTATGCTTCCTGCACAGCCTGCGGAACCATGAGTCAATTAAACATCTTTTCTTTATAAATCACACGATCTTAGGCATTTCTTTATAGCAGTGCAAGAATGGACTAATGCAGTCGGAGTTAATGATGTGTTTATTGTAGCCTGTGTTATTTGCATAGGGACCACTAATGGAGACATTGCTGTGATTGTTTGCCAAAAGAATAATACAATAGAGAACCTAGAAATAAAGACAAATACTTACAACCAAATGATCTTTGACAAAGCATACAAAAACATAAATGGGGTAAAGGAAACCCTATTAAATAAATGGTGCTGGAAAAACCAGCTAGCAACATGTGGAAGGATAAAACTGGATCTCCATCTCTTACCTTCTACAAAAATCAACTCAAGATGGATCAAAGACTTTAAGACCTGAAACCATAACAATTCTAGAGGATAACCTTGGAAAATCTCTTGTGGACATTGGCCTAGGCAAAGAATTCATGACTAAAACTCCCAAAACAAACACAACAAAAACAAAAATAAATGGAGCCTAAGTAAACTAAAAGTCTTTTGCGCAACAAAAGAAATTATTATGAGAGTAAACAGACAACCCGCAGAATAGGAGAAAATATCAGCAAACTACACATCTGACAAAGGACTAATATCCAGAATCTACAAGGGACTCACATCAGTAAGAAAAAAACAAATAATCCAATCAAAAAGTGGGTCAATGACATGAATAGATGTTCCTCAAAGGAATGTCAACAAACGTATGAAAAATGAAAAATGCTCAACATCATTAATCATCAGGGACATGCAAATTAAAACCACAAGGAGATACCACATTATTCCTGCAAGAATGGTCATTATTAAAACACCAAAAAAAAAAAAAAAAAAAAAAAAGAAAGAAAGAAAGAAAGAAAAAACAAACAAACAAAAAATAGATGTTGGTGTGGATGCAAGGAAAAGGAAACATTTATACACTGCTAGTAGGAATGTAAATTAGTACAACCTCTATGGAAAATAGTACGGAGATTCATTAAAGAATTAAAAGTAGATCTACCATTCAATCCAGCAATCCCACTACTGCTATCTACCAGTAGATAAAGGAAAAGAAGTCATTAGGTGAAAAAGACACATACACACATATGTTTATTGCAGTACAATTGACAATTGCAAAGATATGGAACTAATCTAAGTGCCCATTGACCAATGAGTGGACAAATAAAATGTGGTAGATATACACCATGAAATACTATTCAGCCATAAAAAAGAATGAAATAATGTCTTTTGCAACAACTTGGGTGGAGCTGGAGGCCATTATTTTAAGTGAGATAACTCAGAAATAGAAAACCAGATACCATTATGTTCTCACGTATAAGTGGAAGCTAAGTTATGAGGATGCAAAGACATACAGAGTAATAAAATGGAGTTTAGCCACTCAGAAGGTGGAAGATCAGAGGTGAGTGTGGGATAAATAAAACTACATATCGGGTACAATGTATACTACTCAGGTGATGAGTGTACTAAAATGTCATAATTCAGCACTTTATAATTCATCCATGTAAGCAAAAACCATTTGTGGCCCCAAAGCTATTGATTTTTTTTTTTTTTTTGAGACGGAGTCTTACTCTTCGCCCAGGCTGGAGTGCAGTGGCGCGATCTCTGCTCACTACAAGCTCTGCCTCCCGGGTTTATGCCATTCTCCTGCCTCAGCCTCCAGAGTATCTGGGACTACAGGTGCCGCCACTGTGCCTGGCTAATTTTTTTGTATTTTCGTTAGAAACGGGGTTTCACTGTGCTAGCCAGGATGGTCTCGATCTCCTGACCTTGTGATCTGCCCGCCTCGGCCTCCCAAAGTGCTGGGATTACAGGCGTGAGCCACCGCGCCCGGCCTGAAAATTTTTAAAAAATGAGATAGTAATTTTCGTAGATAGAGTGCCTAAATAATCAAGGATGTACCTCATTTTGAAGCTCTGATCTATGTTGGAATTTCCAGCCATGCAGATTTATAGAATTGGGATCTCTATGTTCAGATAAGTGTCAGAATACTCTTCCTAAAGTACATGAGTTGTTAGTCTGAGGTACACAAGACAAAGCAATCTGGCCCCAAAGGAAGTAGTATCCTGTAGGGCCACCAGGAATAAACGAGTTGTTCATGAAACAAAGATAGAACCAACTTACATTAGTTGGGTTATGCAATTAGATCTCTACTGGGCTCTTACGAGTGGCAATTATTTGGCCCATCACCCTAGAAAGGTTGCTGAATTCAAATTTAGAATTACCTGGAGTCTGATCAGTAGATTGTAGTAATTGGTTATGCTTTTCTGGAAGAGGGGACACTAGTGAAGCCACAGGTTGATTTGTTTAAGGTCATTTATCCATGTCGGTGCAAGTGGAAATGTCATGAGCTGTAATTCCCTATGGTCTCCTTTGGTGAGATTGGAATTTCCCAGAGGTTTCTATCATGGGGATCTGGTGATCATTGACACATCCAGCAGCCAGTAAGATGGAAGGCAGAGGCTACAATCTGGGATAAGTGAAGAATAGCTTAGAATTAGACAGTGGCAAAACACTTTGGGATTCCTAGGTGAGAGGATTGCTTGAGGCCATGAGTTTGAGATCAGCCTGGGCAACACATAGGGAGAACCCATCTCTACAAAAAAAATTTTAAAAAGTAAAAATTTCAAAATGCATGAACCTTCCAGCTAGCCAGTTCATAAGGTGACAATTGATTCATCCTCGGGGAGTGGATTGTATGGCCATAAGGGCTAGTGGGAGTATCTTGGGTCAAGGAAGCTCTAATATTTCTGAAAGTTTTATGAATTTTAATTTAAGGATGTTATTGGTTCTTCCAAACATTTCATAAGATTTTGGGTGGTAAGAACAGTGTAATTTTTGATTAAGAGGTAGTGCATTACAGAATTCTTTCATAATTACCGTGAAGTGTAATCCTCAGCCATGTGGTAGCAAAGTTGATCGGCTCCAGGTTGGAATCACAAAATTGAGCTGCTTTTTAGTGACTGTAAACTGTAGTTTTTTGGCAAGGAAATATCTGAAAGTAAACATACATCCTGAAAGTAAACATACAATAGCTGAAATATATTCAAATCTCCTAGAGGGTAATCCATCTATGAGGGTTCAAAAGGCCTTTGAAGCTTTGGTTTCTGGCCATGCCCCATTTTTATACTTTTTCCAGGTTTCTATAGTTGACAAGTAATACATGACCTGAAAATAACCTTTTTAAAGTTTCCCCAGCAATACTTATTTGAGATGCTAAGCATTTTTTTCTGTACCATGATGAGTAGCTTCGTGGAGAAATTTAGTTAGTTACTATTGGAAATCATCCAGTGCCACCAAGCAGCTGTCTTGCAAGAGATTATTTGAGTGAAGGGTACAACCAGATTACCAGATTCTTTTCCATTCTTTTATTTTTATTTTATTTTAAATTGTATTTATTTATTTATTTATTTTGAGACGTAATCTCACTCTGTCACCCAGGCTGGGGTGCAGTGGCATGATCTTGGCTCCTGCAAGCTCTGCCCCCCAGGTTCAAGCGATTCTCCTGCCTCAGACTCCTTAGTAGCTGGGATTACAGGCACCTGCCACCATGCCCAGCTACCATTCTTTTTAAAATCAAAGGGTAAACACTGATATTTATAAGAACTTCTTTGAATCATTTCAGAGACTTATCCTTTGATGGCTTGGAAATACAATCACCTAGGTTAAGGCTGCTTGTTTGTCATAATAATCTACTAGAATATTTTCTTTTTGTTTTGTTTTTTTTTTAAAAATTTCAACCTTTAGTATAGATTAAAGGATACATGTGCAGGTTTGTTACATGAGTACATTGCGTGATGCTGAGGTTTGTTGTACAAATGTTCCCACCACCCAGACAGTCAGCATAGAACCCAAGGAGTGGTTTTTCAGCCCATGCCTCTTTCCTTCCTTTTATTCCTATTAGTCCCTACTAGCCATTTTTCCTATTTTTATTTCTATGTGTATTCAATATTTAGCTCCCACTTATAAGTTAGAATATGTGTTTGGTTTTCTGTTCCTGTGTTAATTCGCTTAGGATGATGGCCTCCAGCTCTATCCAAGTTGCTGTAAATGACATCATTTCATTCCTTATGATAGCTGCATAGTATTCCATGGTGTACATGTACCATGTTTTCTTTATTCAGTCCACTATTGATGGGCACCTAGATTGATTCTGTGTCTTTGCTATTGTGAGTAGTGTTGTGACAAACATGTGAATGCCTATGTCATTTTTGGTAGAATTATTTGTTTCCTTTGGATATATACCTAGTAATTGGATTGCTGGGTCAAATAGTAGTTCTGTTTTAAGTTCTTTGAGAAAACTCCAAACTGCTTTCTACAGTGACTGAACTAGTTTTCATTTCTACCAATAGTGTATAAGCATTTCCTTTTCTCTGCAGTGGTGCCAGCATTTGTCATTTTTTGACTTTTTAATAATCACCATTCTGACTGGTGTGAGATGATATCTCATTGTGGTTTTGATTTGCATTTCTCTGATAATTAGTGAGGTTGAGCATTTTTTTTCTCATGACATTTTGGGAAGTGTCTGTTCATGTCCTTTGCCCATTTTAAAAATTGCATTATTTCTTTTTTGCTTGTCAATTTAAGTTCTTTGTTGGTTCTGGATATGAGATTTCTGTCAGATGCATAATTTGCAAATATTTATCCCATTCTCTAGGCTGTTTATTCTGTTGGTAGTTTCTTTTACTGTGAAGAAGCTCTTTAGTTTAATTAAATTCACTTGTCAATTTTTGTTTTTGCTGCTATTGCTTTTGGGACTTAGCCATAAATCCTTTAACAAAGTCAGTGATGAGAAGGGTATTTCCTAGGATTTCTTCTAGAATTTTGTAAACGTTGAGGTCTTATGCTTAAATTTTTAATCTACCTTGAGATAATTTTTGTATATTATGATAGGTAAAGGTCAAGTTTCATTTTTCTGCATCTGGCTAACCAGCGATCTCAACATCATTTATTGAATTTCCCCCACTGCTTATTTTTTGTCAGTTTTGCTAAAGATCACATGGTTGTAGGTGTGCAGTTTTATTTCTAGGTTCTCCATTCCGTTCCTTTGGTCTATGTGTCTGTTTTGAACCAGGACCATGCTATTTTGGTTACTATTCCCTTATAGTATAGTTTGAAGACAGTCAATATGATACCTCTGGCTTTGTTCTTTTTGGGTAGGATTGCTTTGGCTATTTGGGCTTTTTGGTTCCAAATGAATTTTAGAATAGATTTTTCTATTCTGTTAAAAATGATGTTGGTATTTTAATAGGGATAGCATTGATTCTGTAAATTGTGCAGTATAGTCATTTCAACAATATTGATTCTTCCAATCTATGAGCATGGAATATATTCCCATGACTTTGTGTCATCTCTGATTTTTTGGCAGTGTTTTGTAATTCCCCTTGCAGAAATCTCTCACCTCCTTACTTAGATGAATTCCTAGGTATTATTTTATGGCTGTTGAAAATGTGATTGTGTTCTTGATTTGGTTTTCAGCTGAATGGTATTGGGATATAACAATGCTATTGATTTTTGTACATTGATGTTGTATCCTGAAACATTTCTAAATTTTATCAGTTTCAGGAGTCTTTCAGTGGAGTCTTTAGGGTTATGCATAGAATCATATCATCAACAAAGAGAGATAGTTTGACTTCTTTTCCTATTTGGATGCCTTTTATTTCCTTCTTTTGCCTGATTGCTTTGGTCAGGAGTTCCAGTGCAATTTTGAAGGAGTAGTGAAAAGTGGGCATCCCTGTCTTGTTCCAGTTCTCAAGGGGAATGGTTCCAGATTTTGCCCATTCAGTATAACATTGACTGTGGGTTTGTCATTGATGGCTGTTGCTATTTTGAGGTATTTTCCTTCAATGCCTAGTTTCTTGAGGGTTTTTATCATAAATGGATGTTGGATTTTATCAAAGGCTTTTTCTGTGTCTGTTGAGATGATCATATACTCTTTGATTTTTATTCTGTTTATCTGGTAAATCACATGTATTGATTTGTGTATGTTGAATCAACCTTACACTCTAGAAATAAAGCCTACTTGACCATGGTGAATTAACTTTTTGTGAATCAACTTTTGTGCTGCTGGATTTGGTTTGCTAGTATTTTGTTGAGGATTTTTACATCTATGTTCACTAGGAATATTGGCCTGAAGTTTGTGTGTGGGGAGAGCGGTGAGTGCACATGCACACTAGATTTTGGTATCAGGATGATATTGGCTTCATATAATTAGTTAGGAAGAAGCCACTCCTCCTCAACTTTTTGAAGCAGTTTTACTGGGATTGGTATCAGTTCTTCTTTGTGCATCTGGTAGAACTCAGCTGTGAATCCATCTGATCTGGGCCTTTTATGTTGGTAGGTTTTTTAAATTACTGATTCAACTTTTGAACTTGTTATTGGTCTGCTCAGCTTTTCACTTTTCCTGGTTCAATCTTGGGAGGTTTTGTTTCCAAAATAGTATCTGTTTTCTCTAGATTTTAAAATTTGTGTGCGTAGAGGTGTTCATAATAGTCTCTCAGGAGCTTTGGTATTTCTGTGGGACCAGTTGTAATGTCATCTTTGTCATTTCTGATTACACTTATTTGGATTTTTTTCTTTTTTTCTTTAATTAATCTAGCTAGAAGTGTATCACTCTTGTTTATTATTTCAAATAAAAAGCTCTTGGTTTCATTGATCTTTCATAAGGACTTTTGGGTCTCAATTTTGTTCAGTTCTTCTCTGATTTTAGTTATTTCTTTTCTTCTACTAGCCTTGAGGTTGGATTGTTCTTTTTTTCTAGTTCCACTTGTGTGATGTTACATCATTAATTTGAGATGTTTCTAACCCCTTGATGAAAATATTTAACACTATAAACTTTCCTCTTAACACTGCTTTACCCGTATCCCAAAGATTTAAGTAAGTTGTGTCTCTATTTCACTTATTTCAAAGATGTTTTCGATTTCTGCCTCAATTTTATTGTTCACCCAAGACTTATTCAGAAGCAAGTTGCTTAACTTCCATGTTTTATGTAATTTTGAGAGATTATCTTCATATTGACTTTTATTTTTATTACATTGTGGTTGTATAATTTAGATTTTTAAAAAAATTTATTGAGACTTGCGTCATGGCTGAGCATGTAGTTGATCTTAGAATGTGTTCTGTCTGCAGATGAGAAGAACATGTATTTTGTGGTTATTGGTGGAATATTCTGTAGATGTCTATTAGGTCCAGTTGGTTAAGTGTTGAGTTTAAGTCCAGAATTTCTTTGTTAGTTTTCTGCCTCAATGATCTTCCTAACCTGTCATGGGGGTGTTGAAGCCCCCACTACAATTGTATGGCTGTCTAAATCTTTTTGTAGGTCAATAACTTGTTTTATGGATCTAGGGGCTCCAGTATTGGATGCATATATATTTGTGTATATATATATGCTGTTAAATCATCTTTTTTAATTGAACCTTTATTATTATGTAATGCCCTTTTTTGTCCTTCCTGATTGTTATTTGCTTAATGTTCGTTTTATTTTATATAAGAATAGTGACTCCTGGGTTGGGCTGGGCGGGGTGGCTCATGCCTGTGATCTCAACACTTTGGGAGGCAGTTGTATCACCTGAGGTCAGGAGTTCCAGACCAGCCTGTCCAACGGGGTGAAACCTGTCTTGGGGTGTTTAGACCAGTTACATCTGAGGTTAGTATTAATATGTGGGATTTTGATTCTGTCATCAAACTGTTGGCTATTTGTTTTGTAGATGTGATTGCGTAATTGCTTTATATTTTCTGTGGGCAATGTGCTTGAGTGTATTTTTATGGTAGCAGGTTTCGATCTTTTGTTTCCATCTTTAGCACTCCCTTAAGGACCTCTTATAAGACTGATCTGGTGGTAACAAATTTCTTTACTGCTTGCTTCTCTGAGAAGGATTTTATTTCACCCCTGCTTATAAAGTTTAGTTTGGCAGGACATGAGATTCTTGGTCAGAATTTCTTTTTTGTAAAGAATGCTGACAAAAACCTTACAATCCCCCCATCTCTCTGACTTGTAAGGTTTCTGCTGAGAGGTCTGCTTCTAGTCTCCCTTTTTAGGTGACCTGACCTTTCTAGCTATCTTTGTGATTTTTTTTAATTTTCACTGACATTAGTGAATTTGACTATGTGCCTTGGGGATGGTCACCTTTTGTAGTATCTCACAGGGGTTCTCTGTAATTCTTGAATTTGTATGTTCTCCTCTCTAGCAAGATTGGGGAAATTTTCATGGACTAGGTCCTCAAATATGTTTTCCAGGTTGCTTACTCTCTCTTTCTCTTTTAGGAATGCCAATGAATTGTAGATTTGGTCTCTTTACATAATCCCATATTTCTTGGAGGTTTTATTTATTTATTTTTTATTTTTGTCTGACTGTGTTGATTCAAATAACCAGAGTTCAGGCTCTGAGATTCTTTTCTCAGCCTAATCTATTCTGCTGTTAATGCTTTTGAATGGATTATAAAATTCTTGAAGTGAATTCTACAGTTCCAGAAATTCAGTTTGGTTCTTTCTTAAAATGGCTATTTCATATTTCAGCTTCCGGGTCATTTGACTGGATTCCTTGGATTGGGTTTCAACTTTGTCTTGGATCTCAATGAGCTTCATGGTCATACAGACTCAGTCATCTCAATCCAGTTAAGAACTATTTCTGGGGGACTGATGTGCTCATTTGGAGGTAAGGGGACACACTGGCTTTTTGAGTTGCCAGAGTTCTTGTGCTGATTCTTTCTCATGCGTGAGGGCTGGTATTTCTTTAACTGTGATATAAGTTGAGTATAGTAAGTTGGCTTTGTTTTCAGAGGGCCAAGACTCTGTACAGAATCTTTATTTGTGGCTGAATTTTTGTGTTAGGTTTCATAGGCACTATATATTGGAAAAAATTTTTGGTGTTATATTTTTGGGGTACAATTCAGTAGTTGGTGCTGAAGAGTGGTGGTGGGCAAATAGGCTATTACTCAGTCACACAGCTCTTTTGTATTTTGGCACAGTTGGCAGTTGTGTTCTGTGGTGGGGGAAGAAAGATGACCTCCTCTCCTGTCTGCTCCTGGGCCTTAGAGGAGACCTCTCTGATCATTGGCTCCATACCCGCATTTCCTCTGTTAGGTGTGCTGGTCCACAGTGCTCCCTCAGGCAGAGTTCATGGATGACAGACAAGCTGTACCCTTCTCAGGTCTGCTCTGTGGAGGAATGCATGTTCTGCTCTCATGCAGGCCTGTGAACCCAAGGGTCTCAACCTTTTCAGTGTTCTGAGAGTGAGGACTCCCCTTTGGTTGGGTGCTGCCCAAGCTGGTGAGTCTCAACTGGCTAGGAGTAGTAGGGATGTGCAAAGTCACCAGTGTGCCTCTCAGTGCTTCCCAGGGGCCCATGGAACTGTGTTTGCCCCCAGATTTCAGGCAGAAGTGGATCTGCTGTGCTGGAAGCCCCAGCAGATGTGTCTCATACAGCCAGGAGCGTTTGGGGTGGGTTGAGTTGCCTGCTCTGCTGTTCAGGAACTTCCTGGGGGAACATGGAGCAGTGCCTGTGCCACAGAGTTCCAGCTGAAGCAGTGGACCAATATGACTGTTCCCCAGCACTATGACTGCAGCCTATCAGGGCATAGCAGTTGGTGCTGGGCTGCTCCAAGGTTCAAAGCCTGTGGAATTCCCTATGGACTTGCGTGTTGCTTCTGCAAAAAATCTAGGCAGCTCTCTGTATCATTCTGGAAGCCTGGGGGATCAGGAGGTTCTCTCATTCCCAGAATTGCGCAGTTCCCTGTAGGAAATGTGGATTCCCTAGGGGATCTCCCTCACTCACCCTTTCCCTGTGTTGGGGAGCTTTCCCTGGCTCCATGCCTGTCCCAGGTGGGTACCTGTCCAGCTTCACTCTGTTCTTTGTCTGCTCTCACTCCTTTAATGGATCTTGACATGATTTCTTAGATGACTGTCTTGCAGGGTCAGTGTTTACTCACCAGTTTGTTTCCCCTCCCTGAGAGTGTTGCACACGAGCTGCTTCTATTCCACCATCTTCACCCCTATGCTGCTTTTAAAAACAATGTTGTATAAATACAAGTATAGGTAAAAGATTGGGAAAAGGTACATCATGCTAACACCGATCAAAAGAAAGCTGGAATGACCTAGAGCATCTTCTTTAGCTTCTGCGTGATCTCTTTTTGCATAAGTTGCAATCATTATGATAGTCACTTCTTCAGAAAGTGGAGTGCATCTAAAAATGCTTAACTTGCTCATTTTTTATGGAAGTTCCAATGGAGGTGAGAAACAGCCTTTATTTCCAAAGCGTCCTAAAGCCATGTACTACTCCAAAAGCATACCTGCTGTTTATATACATGCTGACTCTCTGGTCTTAGGCTAATTGATTAGCTCTTAGTAAGTGTAAAAAGTTCTGTCACCTGGGATTATTATTATCTTAGGTAGAGGACCATATTCTAAAGGAGAGCTTAAGTTAATAATGCCATATCTCGCTTGATAAACTCCAGTTCAGTTTTCTGTCAGCAAATAATATTTGCTTAAGATTCTCAATGGAATTCTGTAATAAATCTGAGGACAGAAAACTTCTCTGTGACGTAAGATCGTCATAAGATTCAGGGTGTGGCTGAAGTGAATAATAATGTGAGAAGGAAAGAATAATGGCATCTAAGAGGTTAATTGGCTGGCTGAAAAATGTTGTGTGTTCTCCATCAGTTGAAATGTCTGTACTGTATGAGGAGCCATAATCTTCCATTGCCCTAAGACAAGGGTGGTGAACCTTGGCAACAGGGTCAAGGATGAGTTTATAGTAATCAGTGGGTTTTTAACGGTTCCCATGATGTTTGGTTTCAAACCCAAGGGTTTGTTCCAGAGCACTTATGTTCAAAGAGAAAGGAGCTTTCTGTGGTTAGGGTTGCTGAGGGAAGGAGGCTGTTGAAGAGCATGTTCTGGGTTCCTGGAGGTGTATATATCCTTGGGCTTCCAGAGAAGGGAGTCTCTTTCTGAGGACTGGGTCAATTCATATAGAGATGCCACAATCTCAGAAAATTTTCGCACTCATTATCTGCAATATCCACTTAAACCGAGAAATTTGATTGTCATTTTGTAAGGGGTCTGGGATAAGTTAAGATACTTTTTAGTCTATTAGGAGACGATGTTTTTCCCTCCTAGGACAGGTCATACCCTAAATAATGGACTGTGATTTGGAAAAAACGTTATGGCCCTTTTTTTTTTCTAAGGCTAGGAGCAAGAAAATTGAATGTGAAGTCTTCCTTGTTTACTCGGCAAAGATGAACAAAGATCATTCACTTATTGTTTCATAACTGAATGACAAGGGAAACTGAGATCTTTAAGTCTTCACTGAAAAGTTTGGGAGAATAAGAGGGGGCTTCAGAGAACCTCTGAGCATGCCTGTGCAGATGTATTGTTGTCTTCTCAAGGTGAAGGCAAAAAGATTATTAACTGTTCTGGTTTAGAAGCACATGAGAAAAGCAGTGAGTCACTACATTGAAGCTAGGCTCTTTCTATTAAATTTGGAAGGGTGAGTATCATAGAGCAGAAAGGATTTGTTTCAGATAAGAATCCAAGGTTTACTATTAAGGACTACAATATAGGAAAATCCATGGGCTATTTGAAATTCTAACCAACTATGTGATATATTTACTCTTAGGAAGAAGCTGAGAAAAAGTGACAAGGTTTAATGTAGAAAGAGTAACCATCATATCTACCAGCAATTCATGAGGCTGACCATCTATATTTATAGTTAATTTATCTTGAGTGTTTAAGGGTAAGGCAAGACATTGGGCACTTTTGTCTTCCTCAGAGTACCCGAAACATCAGAACATTCACTGATATGACTTTTCTGACTTTTCATCATCTTGGTTTTTATTTTGCAGATGGGACCTTCTTTTTTATGATTGTCCCCTCTGTTTACAATATATACAAATGTCTTTGTCAATAGGTGATCAGTTTGAAGTTCGATCTATTATTTGATCTGAAGGGCCATAAATTTATTTAGAATTCATCTGGTTTTTGTTCTAAAACTTTCTAAATGTACTGCCTGGAGCTGTAATTCTGGTAAAAGGGCCATTTCCTATTCTACTTTCTATTTTTTAATTAGGTCTCCAATATCAGGTGTAACACCAATGACAAAGTGAGATAAAAAGGCTGCTGTTACATCATAACCCTTTTTAATTTCCAAGTGTTGTTGGAGAGTATTTTCTAGTGTATCTTAAAATATTCTATAGTTTCATCTTTTCTTTCTTTGCATGACTGAATTATGGTCCAGTCAATTTTTGTTGGAAGCATTTTAGGTGTGGCATTTAGTTAGGACACTTCAATCCATTTTTGTGGCCCTTTCTTTTTCTTACCCTGAAGTTTTTTTTATTATTATTATACTTTAAGTTCTAGGGTACATGTGCACAGCGTGCAGGTTTGTTACATATGTATACATGTGCCATGTTGTTGTGCTTCACCCATTAACTCGTCATTTACATTAGGTATATCTCCTAATGCTGTCCCTCCCCTCTCCCCTCACCCCACAATAGGCCCTGTGTGTGATGTTCTCCTTCCTGTATCCAAGTGTTCTTATTGTTCAATTCCCTCCTATGAGTGAGAACATACAGCATTTGGTTTTCTGTCCTCACAATAGTTTGCTGAGAATGATGGTTTCCAGCTTCATCCGTGTCCCTACAAAGGACATGAACTCATCTTTTTTTATGGCTGCATAGTATTCCATGGTGTATATGTGCCACATTTTCTTAATACTGTGAAAAGAGAGATCCTATAGGCCCCTTTCTGTGTCAATGCAACTAGCTTTTGCATTCATGATTTAGTCTCTGAGGTTCCAACCAATGTGTGTATAATTTGAAATAGATTAGATGACCTTGAGTCATATGCATTCCAAATAATTCTAAATTATTATATGAATAGTTTCTGATCTTCTGTGGGTTTAGAGACATCCTTAGTTATTGCCCTTAATTCAGATTGGGTCAGTTTAAGTTCATTGCCTGCATATTTGGCTCATGGAAAGATGGAACTTTGGAGGCAAAATGGCATTTTGGGTCTTAGGAGAGTCACTGGGAAAAAGCTGCATGTCTGGACAAGGAGAAAAGACAGTAGAAGTGTTGATGGAAGTGTGGAAGGAAAAAGAATAAAAGGGCCAGGAAGAGAAATAGCTGGACATAGGGAGGAAACTGAAGAATGAGGAGGAGATATTACTAGGAAAATGAGTCTAATTTGTTGCTACCTAAGTTGGTCAAATTGCTCATTAGTTCTAACCAAAGCATCTTTTAGTGAAGCAATTTTTGAATCAGAATTTCATTTGGCGGCCTCTCCATCCTGCACAAAAAAAATTGCTGCCAATTGGGACTAAATAATCTCATTCAATTTTTTTCTAAATAATTCCCAAATAAACAATTTTGTCCAACTCAAATGTTTCCCAGAGTGGCAGATCATCCATAGTCAAGTCACGCCATTTAGAAAGGTAGGTGCAAGAATTAGAAATATAATGAGAGTGCATTTACGAAGGAGGACTTTCTTTCCTCAACCCCATGAGAGCTGGCAGCAGTTGGAAGGAAAGTAGTGCTGTGTGCTCGATGTCTCAGGCACCTAATGTGATGGTTGCCTTCATTCTGATGTGGATCAAACAATCCATGCCCTAGCAAGCAGAGAATTAAAAATAACACTCCTTCTTGATTAAAGCTGGCATCTCAAGACCAAAATACAATCTGAAGAAAGGAAAATCTCACCTGGTTTTATTGGTGACACACAGCAAAGTTTGTCCATATTGACACCACTCACTAGTCTGTGAGGCCAGCTCAAACAACAGACTTATGAAACCTATGTCTGCATTTTATACGGTAATTCTTCTCTTTATAAAAAGTGATGCTTATAGACAGTACAAGAAAATATGGAAGCACAAAGGAGATGAAAAGAGTGGAAAGGGAATATATTGAGTCCATCAATGATACCAAACAAATAGAAACCAGTAACAAAACTTTAGTACCAAAGTGAGAATGAATGGCTGCAGAATATTGTTTAAAGCACAATGTTAGGTCATCTGCCCTGTTTACATAAAGGGCTAAACGCAGTACATTCTTTAGCTAGTGGATAGTATGGAAACTTTATTCTGGATCATCCATTTTTCCTGCTGTACTGGATCGTTCCAACCAGAACATTAAAGTGATAATATTTTCCATATTTAAAAAATCCTCCTTGACTACATATTATGCAACACACACACACACACACACACACACACACACACCACACACACAGAGAGAGAGAGAGAGAGAGAGAGAGAGAGAGAGAGACAGAATAATTCTATTTTTCTGTTATTCGCAAAAAAAGTTTACTAAAACATACTAATTTCCCAACCTTTTCTTCTGCTTGTCTTCAATCCTGCTCCTCCCTTTATCTCTTGAATCCATTTTAACCAGGCTTCTTTCCTCAGAACTCCAGGAAATTTACCTTTGTCAAGGTCACCAATGACCTCCATGTTGCTAGATCCAATGATAAATTCTCTTCTTGCCCCATCTATCAGCAGGATATGACCCAGCTGATCACTTTTTCCCTCTTTAAACACTTTATTTGATAAGCTTTCAATAAAGCCATCTTCCTTAGCTTTTCTCCCTCCCTTCCTAGTCTCCCTTGTTTTTTTTTCTAATCTCTCTCTGACATTTAGATAAATTTGCCCCAAAGCTCAGTCTTTTCTCATCTCTTGTCTAGCTACACTTACTCCCTAAATGATCTCATCCAGTCTTCAAGACTTAAAATAGCATTGTATACTACTGTCTCTTATATTTGTATTTATTGCCTGGACCTCTGTATTGAATAACAGTTGGATACCTAATAACTCTTATGTTTAATTGATATGGAAAATGAAACATGAACAAAATTTCAGTAGTGGTTTCCTTCCATGAACCTAACTCCTTCCACAATTTTCCCCAGATTAGCAAAAGGCAATTCTAACCTTTTAGTCACTCAAACCTAAAACTCAGCATCTCCCTTGACTCCTTGTTTGTCTCCTCCACTCCATGTTTGATTCATAAGCAAATCCTATCAGTTCCAGCTTCAAAATATGTCCAGAATCCAGACACCTCTCACCATCTTCACTGTTACTACCTATACAATGGCAGTAACCTCCAAACTGGTCTTTCTACTAGTAATCTTGCCTCCCTACAATCTAATCTTGATATTCTTTAGATGTGCTAACCATCACCTAGCCTCCAGGCCTTTGCATTTGGTCTCTCAAGCCAGAATACTCTTCTAGCAGATATCTGCATGCTTTACATCTCTGCTTCCTTCAGGTCTCTACAACTATCATCTTGTCAACAAGGCCTTTCCTGTCTAATCTGCTTAAAATAGTGACTATTCCCAATCCCACTGCTCTGAATCAGTTTTTAATTATATATATAATTTATATATGTTATAAATTATATGTAATTTATTACATATAACATAAATATATATACTATATAAATATTGTATATACTATATCATATTTATGTAGCATATATAATGTATTATATAATATAAATAATATATAATACAATAAATATATAATATAAATAATATATTATATAATAAATTATATATTAAATTATATATAATATATAAATAATTTATAATAAATTATATTATAAATTATATAGTCTATAAATAAAATAAATAAAACATATAAATATATATATGGCTATATACGTCTCTGCTTAATTTCCCCTGTAACACTTCTCACCATTTGTCATACTAGCCTTATTTGTTGATGACTGTCTCCCACCACTAGAATGTAAGCTCCATGAAGGCAAATGACTTTATATTGTTTCCTGCTGTATCTCTATACTCATAACAGGCTCTGGCACAGATTCAGTATTTGACAATATTTATTGAATGAACTAGTAAAACCATTATCTATAAAAATATTTGACAAGTGCCCATTATGTGACTCTGCTTCTATGCCAAATACTCTGACTGATCCAAACGAAATAGAAAATTGTCTACAACAGTCCCTAAAGTCTCATTGTCTTGACCGAGATGAGAATATAAAAAAAATTTTTTTTTCAAAGGGTTGGGGAATGATTGAGTGCTAACTGAATTACAAATAAGTAAAAATTCAGAGGAAGGAAAGATCATAAAGTTCAGGCAAGAAGGGCTTTATAAAGTGGGAGAATGGCCTAACAGGTATTTTGAGGTTGAGGGAGAGGAGCCCAACAGAGATAAAAGATGTCAGCCGTGATCAGCCATTCCTAATTCATATTATGAAACTGATCAAGGCCCGAAATTGGATAGGCAGTGATGCAGCCTCAATGTGGAGACACATTTCTTAACTTTCCAAAGCCCTAGATTTAGTGTTCTCAGGGTAAATTATAAAAACTTCTTCTCTAATGAGTCACTCTCTGTTCATTCATTCATTCGTTCATTATCTCAAGTAATTCATTGAACATTTATTGTTTATTCAGTATTGTGCATATATCATTTATATGGCATGACTTTTTGAAGCTTTTACAAGCTAATTGGAGAGAGAAAAAAAATTAGACACATACAAAGCAGCCAAGTAAAAGCACAAGGAGGCTTATAATTACCTGCCTAATGAATAGCTCAGCCATTGTCTATTTGTTTTTGGTTAAAGTGTCATACAGTTTAGTGTTCAACAGAGATAACATTGCCTGCATCACAGGACTCCTGTGCCTTTAGTGAGCTATCATACAACAAAGTACTTTGTATACCGTAAAATGCTACTCAGACATTCATTATTGCTATCTACAAGTATGGGGGCGGATAAATGACTCTGCAGAATTTATCTGTGCTTCCAAAAAGAACTTGAGAAGAATTAATATGAAGATCTTTAGAGTTAACCAATTTAAAACTGTGGAGAAAAGGTGGAAAATATAGAATTCATACGTCTCAGAGAAGGCAACGAATTAAACTTGCCCAAACTTCTAACACAAATAGAACATTTCAAACTCAGAAGTCAATAAGAATCTACCCTTTTCTTAAATTATTTTGGAGAAAATGCATTATTTAAAGTCTCTCCATGAAATCAAAGTCAATAGGTTGCACATTTTTAAAAAAGCCTGTTAAGCAAAATTCCTGTTAGTGCAGCACTTCTTAGTTATTTTCTCTCTTCTATGCTAGAAAGAAGTTTAGTTGCTAATGTGATCCTCCTGGCTGAACTTGGACTTCCCCTAAGCTGCTCCTTTGCAGATGGTACCTTCCTGCAAAACGCATATATTTGCAAGAATTACCCCTTGGGATATTGTCATTACCCAAGAGAACCAGCTATGAGAACCCATTTTTTCTCTCCTTTATCAACAAAGTTAGATTGAATTTTTTTTTTTTTCATTTTCAAGAACCGATGAGATAGGAAAAAAGAAGCACTTAAATTTTAGAAACAAGAAATTGAATAAAACTTTTTAAAGCTTGAGAAAGTTCAAAGTGGAAAAGGGTAGGGGCACTTTGACACATACTCTTTTAAAGTATTGATTTTTCTTTTCAAAATGGATCTGAAAGCATGACAAACGTTCACTCCGACACCTAATACAGTATTAAAAAACCCAAATGTCAGGATGAAAATCTAATGGGCTGCAACCTTAGTGGAAGGAAGGATAAAATATCTTATGTGACCCAGGGCTATAGAAAATGCCTTATTCTTCTCTTTTTTTTTTTGCCTGTTTTATCTTTATTCACTTCAATTGCATTCACCTAGGAAAGATTGTTTTCCTAGAAAAGAGGAGGGAAGAAACTATTTCTACTATTAATATTACCAACAAAACTTTGCTACCCTCAAGTAAAAGAGAATTTGTTTTCTTTTTGTTGAAGTAGAAATGAGCACACTTGTTAATATTGTACCTTAATTACTCTTTCAGTAATAGATGTCCAATCAGTAGGCATCTATATAAAGGTGATGAATCAGCACTCTGTGGAATCAGAAGGCGGCCATGCCATGCTAAATAGTTCTCCTTGCAGACCTCACAAATGTTCTTTGCACCCCAGAATGTATTGATTTCATTAGATGTGCTAATTTAGTAGCTCTCTGGTTTAAAGACCATAATTACAACACAATGCACGACCTGTGTATATATGCTTATTGCAAGGAGAAAAACTTTTGCTTTCAACTTATTAACAGCAAATGTACACATTTTTTTCCTGCAAAAGCTAGTTATAAATCTCCCTTATAAACCCACAAGCCTCTGTTATTATAGTCTTTTATTAACAAACTAACAGTTTCATACAGTGTTAATGAGTTAGAGCTTATCTCTTGCTCTCTTTTATGGTTAAAATGTGCTGGAGAGCTGGACAATTTATCTAAGCATGTGGGTGACTAAGGTACATGACACTTTTAATAATTAGACTCCGTCTATCTCTATTTTCACTGATGGAAAAATGTTGCACTTAATTTTCTTATTTTCATAGCTGTATCAGAGTTCAGCGAAAACAAATCAAACAGTAATACGATAATAGAGCTGAATTATAGAGAATCTTCACTGTAAGTGGATTTTTACTGCATTCTGTGTACACCGTGTTTTTGAAACAATTACTAAGACACTAGGAATAAATTAAGTTGTTCTTTGCTATTTTTCAGAATACTAAATTTTATTTAAGGCGCATCTGCATGTTTGTAAATGTTTGCTCCCTTGCCACTTTGTCTATTTTTTAAAGAATCAATTGCATACCTACCATGTACTGGATACTGTGTAAAGAACTTCCACTTTATTCTTCTACTTAGCTGGATTTACTGGTGGTGCAGGGATGCTAGTGGAGGTGAGTGTGTGTGTGTGTGTGTGTGTGTGTGTGCGCGCTGCCCTCTACTGGACTTGGTTTCTAAATAATGTAAGTACTTAGGAATTTTTTTTAATTTTTGTCTTTTTTTTTTTTAAAGAGAAAAGAGGAAGGTGAAGGAAAATCTAGGGAGGGTTATATCACTTTATGTTGCCTATAAATTCTTTGGGCATTTTATATAGCTCAGGAGTTCCAGAATCTAGTCTACTTCCTAGGTGCTCAATACTTATTTGTTAACTAAATAAAAGAGCTTACCAGAATTTCTCTTTTCACTGACAGAATCTGCATGTATTTAACCCAAGGAACATTGTCTCAATCTTAGAGTCTATAATTGACTTAGGGGAAAAAGCCACAAAGCTTATTAGAGACAGGATAGGTTTATATATAAAACCCCACATTTGCATAACCAACTTTATTTGTCAAATGCCAATATTAATAATTTGGTATATTATAGATAGGGATCCAGAAGCAGGAAAATGAGTAGCCATTTAGATACCTACTAAAAATGTTACACAAGTAGATAAGAACTTGAGATGTAAATTTGGCTAAGAATAAAGTAAGTTTATAAAGGGGAGCAATTAGTCTTTCATCAAATATCTTGCACTTCAGCCATATAGCAAATTTCACCTACGAAACCCCAGCCAACAGACAAGTAGAAGGAAAGGCTTTTTAAGGGTGTGCTCTACAAGGAAAAGGAACAATGTAGGAGAGTTGTCTAACTGCTTACTGAAATCCATTTGCAGCATCCACATTGTGGAATTTTAGCTGGAAAATGGGTCCAGTAAAGGACTGAATTTCCCAATCCTCCTTGCATCTAAGTCTGGCCCTCTGGCTGTGCCAGTCACAACCTGGAATGAGAATGAAAGTGACGAATACCACTTCTGACTCAGGGCTTTATGAAGCTGAACTGCTGCATCTCTTCTCCCTTCTCTTTCCCTTTCCTAGGGGAGCTGACAGCAGCACGGCACAAGACAGAAGTCTAGCAACTTACCTGTACTGGAGCAGTAGATGAGACATCAGTGACAAAGAAACCTTTTGTAGTAAGTCTCTGGGATTTGTTTGTTATAGCAGCTAGTATTGCTTACCTAACTAACACACATATATATATTCCATATATTCTTCCAGATTAACAAGGCAGAAACACATATCTTTTAGGAAGAGGATCAAATAAAATATGTAAAACAACAACTTTGCTTAGTTATCGTGAAGACACATACCCTAGGGGTTTCCGATAGCCAGGACAGCCCTGCAGCCTGTTCCTACCTGTACTGGGAATTAATTTGGTCTGTCGTTCAAGTAGGAATGGCTGCAAACAGAAAGGGCAGAGACTATGGACACAAAAAATATATGGCATGGACACACTGGTACTGTGGTCTTAGCAACAGGGAGGCGGCCTTGGGAGTGCCAGTGGGACACAGGCATAAGGGACAAGGAGGAAATTAATGCTCTATGTTTATGCTAATTCATTGTCAAAAAGCTAATTTCTACTACTATTAGATAGCTGGCTCTCCACAAAAGTCAGCTTCTTCATCTTCAAAGGACAATACGGCAGTTGTTTTGAGGATAGCTTTAATTAATTCATTATTTAGCTAATTAATAGTGTTCTTTTGTTGTTTTCATTCATTTGTAGTAAATGAAGATATTTGACTACTGTTGTAATAAACCTGATACTGTGAGAAAACATGATACTGTGCTTTGCTGAATATAGTTGAGATGTCTCAGAGGAGATGCCTTGACCTATGCTGTATGCAAAAAAACATCTAATAATGAGCTAGATTATAATTGAGTTCGGATGCATGCTCTTTAGGACCTGCTGTTATCATTTTATTTTCATAAATGATCTTCGCATTTTTAATGGAAAAAAGTGTGCATAAAAACCCACTTGTTGGGTTGGAAGGTACTCAGAGATATTTTCCTTCTCTTCCTCTTCTTGTTCACGTTTTATTATACATTTGCCCAAGGGCTATTGAACAAGATCATGTTTATTAATCCAATAAAGAAGTGCGTGTAATGATGATCGTTTACTCCTGACCTATATGAAATAGGTACTTACTTTATTAGTGTAATGAAGTTTTATACTTTCTGAATGTCTTTGCTCTCTAGTTCCTCTTAGGGTTCTGGGTTTTCAGTTTCAAAAAATAGAAAGAGCACATTGATGCAAATCCACTCTCCCAGAGCCTTTGGCCTTTACATAGCTTTTTGAAATTCTCTTCTTGTTTGAGTTTGCATTTTCTGGCCCACTGAAATGTTTCTTGTTGGAATTTTGCCTTATCAAACATTGCTTGAAATAAACTGGCCAGTTGCTGGATCAGAGGGATCGTTTTATCATTTGGAGATCCGAATTGTCATGGGTTATAATAAGATTTGACCTGTAGATGCAGGCAGAAATGTGTTCATGATAGCTTTGTTGTAGTTCTGCCTGGAGGCAAAGTTATAAAGCAGATAACCTCCCGAGGTTCCCTACACCTCCATAATTCCACAATACTAATCTCCTTGAGTGAATGCAGCATTTTTATTCCTCCTTTGAAGATACTACTATCCTTGCTTTGAAAATATGTTTCTCTTTGTTCTTTTGAGGCTTTAGAATATGTTACCAAAGAACAAAGTGGAAATTTTCAGGAAATTTGTGAGTATGAAGCCTCCTTCAATTTTTTTTTTTTTCCTGAAAGGAAGGAGGAAGATGGAGCAGATCCATGGTTTCCAAAATTTATTTCAATTTAATTTAATTCAGTAAACAAATACTGAGCTGTTCATTTGGCACACACTGTGGTAGGATGAGTTACATCACCCACAAAACTGGGGAAGTAGGGTCTGGCTTATCGCACAGGTTTGTTGAAAAGATGAAATGAGATCACACATACAGCCAGAACCTGGCACATAAGAAGCCTTTAATAAATAGTAGCTATTCTTGTCAGTATTAAGAAGTAACCTAGACAACCTGAAAGCACTTTGAAATGGAATGCCTTGTTGATGTCAAGTTTGCGATGCCTACAGTTCTGAACACTACTGCATGGAAGGCAATGCTGATGTTTCGAGTAGATCTGGGTTCGAATCCTAGTTACATCATTACTACATCACTCAGTGTTGATTTTCTTATTTAGGAAGGTCTGTTTTCTGAATAAAGTAACTAGCCTATGGCAGGCTTACATCCAGAGGTAACCATGGTTATGATTATTATATTCTAAATGTCTTGGGCCAGGTCCTTGTCAAAGTGGAGCTGGAGTCGGAATGCAGAGTTCCGGGTGATTTGAGAAATGACCTCAGAGAGTAGGAGTAGGGGCTGAGGAAATGGAAGAGGGAAGCAGGGAAAACAAATAAAGTTTACTGAGTTGGCCACGGCTACAGGTGACGTGTTCACTCCTGTCAGAGACTTCTGGAGACTCATATGAAATATGTCTCAAAATTGTCTTAAAAGAGAAGTACTTATTCAGTGACTCCCAGGTAGTGATGGGCAAGAAGAAAGAGGCACGTGGCTGGGACTTGGGCTTGAGTTTGGGGCATGGCATTGGCGTTGTTAGGTTGCAACCAAATGAAGCAAATTGATCACAGGACTAGTTGTCACAGTGGCTCAAGCAAGGGGTGGGGTCAAGAGAATATGCAGTGTTGCACAGAGGTGTCAAATAGGCTGGAGGACATCGAAGAGAAAAAAAACTGAGGCAGTCGCATTGCTCACTAACTTGAGAAGATGACAAACACACTTAAAATATCAAATGCATTGATAACTAAATTTCAAGTGAGAATTCAAGGATCTGCTGGTGATAGTAGGCCTGTTTCAATTGTTTCTGCTGCACATTCTTTGAACTCTGTTCTCATATCACATCAGCTGTTGGGGTTTGGGGAAATAAAAAGAACACAGAAACTTCCCAACCTTGAAATGTAATAAAAATCATAGGAGTAGATCATTTTTGCTGTCTCTTCCTACTCTCTAATATTGTGTAAACCATTCTCCTAAAGCAGAACTCCAAGAACAGAATGTTTTGGATTTAGATTGGTCAGCAGATCTTTAACTAGAGAAGGACAATGAAATATAGATGTCTTGAATTGCAGTTGTCTTCAGAATAGAGCACTCCTTACACATTTTTTGAACCAAAAGATTGTTTAAGTGTTACGAACTGGTGGAAAATGATTTTAGAGAGAGAGAGAGACACCTTCCATTCTCTTACCCCCGTAGCTATTAGAATTCACATTTATAACAACTTTTTGTCCTCTCCAGAAGAAAACCCTTATTCACCTGTAAGAATAGCCAGTGTAATATTAGCTTTTACAGGTTTACTGGTAAGCTGCTATAAAGAACATCTATATTTCTATAAATACTGTGAGTGTGCTGGCAGAAGCTTTGGGCATTGAAAGCAACATTCACAATGAGGAAAAATTTGAACTCACTCAACTGTCATTCAGCTCTGTTTTAAACATCTTCTAAAACGAGTAAGAGTCACTTGAATAAGTATGCTCAACATTAAAAAAAATATTCAAACGTGTAATTATAGACCATCCCTGACTCATATGATAGCTCACTTAATGATTTTTTTATTTTACCATGGTGCAAAAGTGAGACACAGTTGGTACAAACTGTCTACTTTCGAATCTTGGTCTTTTTCTGGGCTAGTTATATGTGGTACAATATTCTCCTGCGATGCTGGGCACTGTTAGTGAGACATTCTGCTTTTCACTTTCAGTACAGTATTCAATAAATTACATGAGATATTTAACACTTGATTGTAAAATAGGCCTTGCGTTAGATGATTTTGCCCAACTGTAGGCTAATGTAAATGTTCTGAGCATGTATGCTAGGCTAAGCTATGTTTGTCAGATTAGGAGTATTAAATGTACTTGACTTGCAATGTTTTCAACTTAAAATATTTTCAGCTTCTGATGGGTTCATTGGGATGTAACCTCATCCTAAGTAGAGGAACATATGTACACACCACTGAGCAGGCAGTATATGTAATCTAAATAATGAAAAATTTATGGTCCTTTATTACTTAGTGAAGTATTTTAAAGGGACAGGCTTTTATTATTTAGTGAGAATTTAAGAGCTCATTGACTGAAAATAGTGAGTGAAAATTTTCATCTCTTTTTCCAAGGTCATGTCATAATTTAAGGTGTTTTTTTTAAATGATATAAACTGTACAAAACAAAAGGGAACTGGGATTTCAGATATTCAGATATCTAATTCTTGAATTATTTCATATTTTATATATCATTAATTAAGGAATTAACTAATTAATTAATTTTTATTAGTACAGCTTTATGGAGTACATGTGAAATTTTGTTACATGTATATAGCATATAGTGATCATGCTAGGATATTTAAAGTGTCCATCATCTGAGTACAATATATTTTTGTTAACTATAGCTATCCTACTGTGCTGTCCAACACTGAATGTATTCCTCCTGTTTATATCCTTTAACCCACTTCTCTTTATCCTCCCTTTCCCTGACTCACCTTTTCCATTGTTTTAGTCTTAATGTCTTAATCAAAATATGTGTATGTGGGTGTTAAATATAACATGTCTCACTTTTAATGGCATTTGTTTATGCCTAATTTAAAAATAAAATTTTATATGTTCATTTTAATCAAAATGTCTATCAGTATTTTTTCAGTATATTAATTATTAAGTTGCTTTTCTTTTCTAAACTGATTATAGGTTCAGGATTCTAATTTTCCCTAAATGTCTATAGTTTTTAAAATCTTCCATGATAAAATTACTTGATATTTTGGAGATTCTTTTCCAAAAATATATAAAATTCATCAATCATATCATGGTATAGGTTTTCGTTGACTAATATGAGGGATTGAGCTATCAGAAAAGATGGGTTTAAATTAACTCTTAATTAGGAAGAGAAAAAATTTGAATTCTATGATTATGTTAATGGCAAACTGGTAGAACATGTTTAACTTTAGCAATTAGGCTTTGTCTATTCTCAGACATCTTTTGTCTTCCTCCTAATTACTGGAATGCCAGTGCAGAACTCAGAAATTAAAGCAGGAGATGAAATACTGAAATAAGTCTTTTGTTGTTGTTCTATTGGCTTGAGAATGAGAAACAGTTTCTGATTCTCACAATAATGAGTCAGAGTCCTTGTTTGAAGATGATAAACTGGAATATTTTGGATAAAATGCTGAGTGAATTAATGCCATTTCCGGAGTTAATCAGCAGTGCCTGTGTCTGCACAGAATTATGAGTTCAATTCTTTCAACTGAAATAATTGGTCACTTCCAACAATAGATTTGAGAGATTTTTAAGGTCAAAATGAAAAAAGACAGACTGTTTACATGCATTACATAATCATTGGGACTGAATTTTCCACTGTATTGACTAAATGACCTAATTAGCAGCTAGGTTTAGCATTCTGTCTACATGGGTGACCTTCCAAGCATAGCTCACACAAGGAGAGTGCAAGACCAATGTCCAGAGATATTTTGTTTGTGTGAGAACATGGCCCTATTTTGGTGGAAAGCCAGCTTCTTCTTGCCTTTAATATTGCTAATTGTGTCTAAGCTCATGTTCTCCTTTATTTCAGAAGCATTGCTGCTTGTTATGTATCTATAAACACCTGGGAAATGACATTTCTAAGAATAAGAATTACACTCCCTTGGGAGATAAAGATTGGTCAAAAAACCTTTAATCTCCTATAATTTTGGAGTCCAGCCTGAGCAAACTGTTGGCCTCATTTCAAGGGCTGTGTCTCTACCAGTCCGTCACGTGGGAATGGCAAATAAAATATTTAAGTAGTGTTTTTGGAAACTTCCACGTATTTTAATATTTTTTTAATCTCCTCTTTCAGACAAAACATCTGAACAAATGAATGTAGATGCTGTTTTAAATTGGGCAAATTTTAAAGCTGAGCTACGTACTTTCAAAGTGAACTTGTAGATGAAAAGAAGTACAGTATTATGCTTTCCTCTGGCACTACTTTTAGAGGCTTCATCTCCCTTCAGATCCATGTGTACGTGTCAGGAATTGGCTACTGGTTCACTGTTATCAACTCTCTTAGAAAGATTCATTAATTTTATAACACAACATCTCTTAACAATGAATAGTTCTGCAAACAGGAGCTTCGTTATTTTATTCATCTGAAGCCTGCTTGGCATGCTGCAGGATTCTTTGGGAATAGAGTTTTGCAGGATGAGACTCTTCCCATTTTCAATAACTCACACATCTGTTCATGCAGTGTCATCAGTAAAGCAAATAATAAACCACCCTCAAGAAAGCCTATAAAAAGGCTCTCCTCCCTATTCTGAGCTAGAGCATAATCCTCCCAAAGACCACTCTTATCAGGCTAAATGAAACAGTGTAAGCAAATTCTTGTGGCTACTAACCAGTCAAATCATGGAAGGAGAATGAAAAAAGATGTCTGTGCTGTCACAATGGGGAGACCTTGCTTTAAGTACTAAATCTTGGATATGTTACTCGATCTCTCTGAACTATAGTTTCTACATCAGTAAAATGGGGACAACAGTGGCTTCCTCATAGAAGTGACATAATAATTGCATGAGATGATAAATGTAAATGTGAATACACACCATCAATTATTGGCTGATATTTCAGCCAACAGTTTTATTAGTTAATAGACTTCCTGCTTTAAGTGATGAAAATCCAACTCACATAGCTTAATACGATGATTTATGTGCCACATAGCAAGAAGTCTGGAGGTAAAGCAGGCCCAAGTTGGGCAATTTCAATGGTGCAATCATGCCCAAAGAGGTCCAGGTCTTTCCAACTTTCCACTAGAAAGTTCTGAATATGCTTCCTGGGCTAACTCCCTTCACAAGTCACAAGATGGTTTGTTTAGTTTTAGGGGTTGTATCTTCATCACTAAATGTTCATAGTCAGAAAATGGGGTTTTGTAGCCCAATATCTCTTGTAATTGTTCAGAAGCCCTTCCCAGGAGTCACCTGTCTCCCTCATTGGTAACTTGGTTGGACTTGTGTCCATGCTTATATCCATGCTCCTCAGTCACACTGGGAAGACAAGTGGCATCACCATGATTAGCACTGATCAGTCCTGACTTGTCCCCTGGGTCAGATGGGGCTGGAGATGGGGTAGGCACCTGGACATACCTACTTGATTCAAACCTATGCAGTGACTATTAACAAGATATAAAGAGAAATAGTTGGGGGACAGGTAACCAACAGTTTCTTACACAATTACCCTCTTAAACTCCACTCTAGACTTCCCATAATACCAAATGCTGAGAGAACACAAAAGTTGCTCCTTGTAAGGTGTAAGAATTGAATTGGAGGAGACAAAAGGTTTGAAGCCAACTCTAATGAATGTTATATGGTATACAGCAGTGCTTCTCAGGCTTTAATGTGCATACAAATCCCTTGGGAATCTTACTACAATGTAAATTCTAACACAGTAGTCTGGAGTGGTGCTGAGACTCTGCATTTCTAAAAGCTTCCAGGTGATGCTGCTGCTTCTGGTATGAGGACCGCACTTTAAGGAGCTGAGACACAGACCACATGTGATGCTAGATGTGTAGGAAGAGTGGAGTCTGGATCATTCTGAAGTGTTTCTCAGAGGTGGCAGGATACTGTGTGAACCCTGAAGCTGATATGAGTTTGATAGATAGAGAAGACAAAATATAATATGATTTGGGATCTTTTAGGGAAACACATTTGCTAACTCGATAATACCAAGGACAGTAATGTGGTTATTAAGACATCAAAAGAGAGTATATATTTCCTGGATTAAACAGCAGGCACAGCATGCCAGAAAGCCATGGCTGTTAGGATTGCCTGCTCTTATATATTTATTTTTTGTCCTAATGCCTAAAAAGAAATAGACAAGGTAACAGTACATTTGTACCTCAGAGCAGAACAGCAAGTTAAAATAACTCAGCCAGGATTTGGATATATTTTCATGAATGGGAATGGGCCTTTGCCTAAAGATAAATTAATCTCTCTGAGATTTTTTTGGTATCTTTTATCTCTCAAAACAAGTCAAACCAAACTTTACCACTGTCTTAATGGTTACATTTTTTTCTTTCTTAATGCTATGTGTTTTCTGAATAAATTAGTCACATGAGTTCTTAGAAAATCAAGAAAAAGGGAAACCGAAGCAAAGAGTAGATACGTTCTTAAAATCAACTTCCTTTTAAAAAGTATGAACATATGTGGGTAAAAAGGAACCAGTTGACATTGGTTGACCAGCCAATAGCACTGCTGAGGCAGCACATCCGTGTCTCTGATTTATAATGATGTCATTTTTCTTTTGGGGATGCAACTGGAGACTACTTGAGAGGTCAAGAACAACAAAGCTATAAAAGATTAAAAGGAAAAAAAGATAATTATGGAATGTCGTTGCTGACATGTTGCTTGAGAAGCTTTCCTATTCTCACCTGTGAAAGCCAGGAGACTGGTGGTTAGGAACATCAGGGAGACGATTGCATTTTTACGTGGGATAGAATGAACAGCAATGGGGAGTGGAGAAAATAAAAGAGATACTAGTCCTGAATTTTGGATTACTATGCATTTGGTGGCTTGCACTCTGGAATACTATATTCTACTATTACACATTATATGGTATTGTTGATCAAATGAAAAAATGATAGGATTGAGTAATCAAAATAAATTAAGCGTGGAGATCAGGATGCTAGCTTCGGCAGTCCTATGAATTACCTATCTGGTTCTCAGGTTCCTCACCTGTAAAATGAGAAAGTTGAACTTGACAGTATTCCCCAAACCTGCCAAACATCAGGATAATCCAAGGGGTTTATTAAAAGCACAGATTGGCCGGGCACCGTGGCTCACGCCTGTAATCCCAGCACTTTGGGAGGCTGAGACGGGCGGATCACGAGGTCAGGAGATCGAGACTATCCTGGCTAACACGGTGAAACCCCATCTCTACTAAAAATGCAAAAATTAGCCAGGTGTGGTGGTGGGCACCTGTAGTCCCAGCTACACGGGAGGCTGAGGCAGGAGAATGGCGTGAACCCTGAAGGCAGAGCTTGCAGTGAGTGGAGATCATGCCACTGCACTCCAGCCTAGGCGACAGAGCGAGACTCCGCCTCAAAAAAAAAAAAAAAAAAAAAA